>NC_051436.1:4337319-4352567 GCF_001649575.2 Kryptolebias marmoratus | reverse complement strand
GGGGGGTTGCAGTGATGAGTAGGCAACGAGGAGAGAGGAAGAGGAGGAGAGGACACACAGAAAATAACAACTTTCTCATACAGAGAGGTGTCCCGAATACAAAGTCTGAGCGCCGCGTCGATCCACGGCCTCCGCTCGCTCGCTCGCTGGCTATTGGCACGAAGAAGCTCACGCACGTTTATGCACACACACAGTTTTACTAACGTGGAGGTGAGGCAGCTATTTTTTTTTTTCTTTTTTAAAATCTTTCTCTTTCCTCTGTACCATAAACACTTTCCTTCTTCTTCTTTTTTTTTTTTAAAAAACAAAACAAAACATGACAAACATGGCTGGGTCCGAGTTGTTTTTTTTTTTTTTTTCTTCTTTCTTTTAAGAACATTTTGAGTCGACCGGTCAAACACAAACAGTGAGAATCTAGAGACACAACTTTGAAATAACAACCACATGAAAAGTAACATTTAAAGAAAAATTAAGTCCAAGAGATATTTTGACATATTCTGCTGGGAGGAAAAAAACAAAATGAGCCAAAAAATGGGGCAGTGGCGGGTTAGTTTCCTTTTTTTTTTTTTTTTTTGCTTGACTTGTAAAGTCCAGAAGATCTTTCCTTCCTCGTGACCTTTTCTGAAAACTGTCATTTTTGGACTTAAGAGCCCCAAAGCGTTGCAGGAAGTTGCTGAACAGAGAATAAGAGACACTTCATTTGGCTTGGAGGATTCTTTTTAAGTACTCTGAGCATGTTTAAATAGACATAACAGGATACATAAAAAAGAAAACACAAGTCGGCAGTTGTACAAAAGGAAAACGAAAGAAGAATTTGAGGTGTTTTTTTTTATCCCCCCCCGATCTCAATTCGACACAATCAGAATACAATCCAAACTCTTCCGTGGTATAAAAAAAAAACCATCAAGTGTTGAACAAAGTCATTTCGGACGAATGTGACACGCAAAGAACCAAAGATTATATGATACCGATACAAAAACACAGCTGAGAAATGTCGAAAAGGTTCAGATTTTTTAACACTGGCGTCACACAGGAAAAAACATGGCAATAACACTGGAGGCTGCATCTGTTTCAGAACAAAATCGAAAGAAAAGCTCTCCGCAAGGTTTACATAGAAGCCCAAAAAACATGTCTGAGCAACACAAAACAGCTTTATTAGTATGCACAGGTGAACAGAACGCACCTCCCAACGTCGCCGTTTGAGTTTAAGGTGCAGGGCACTGGTGTGTGTGTGTGTGTGTGTGTAAGGAGAGGCAAAAACACTACACAATCACTTTTTTTTCGTTTTTTTTTTTTAAAAATCCCTTCCAAGTCCGTCATCACAGAAACACAGAGTCATATGAAGGTGTTGTGATGTAGATTGTGGGTGAAAGGGTTTCGGAGGGATCAGAAAAAGGAATCGGTGTTTTAATTTGGGGATTTCTGTCGTGTGTAGCTTTTAGAATAAATGAGAAACACGTGTGATGCAACACAAATTTGGCAAAAAAAGGAAACGAAAACAAAAAAAAAAAAAAGAAAAGAGGGACAAATCGTCTCATGTTAAAGAAGTCACAGTGGATGTGTGTGTTTGTAAGAGTGTGTGTGTGACGAGGTGCCATCCTTTCCGACGACTCGGAATCCGTTTTCGGCTGTCAGTCCAGCGCCTCGGCGGTTCCTCCTCTTCATGCTCCCTCTCTCTCCTTCCCTCGCTCTCGCTCTCCATCCTCCGGATCCTTCATCTTCCTGCTTTGCTTCTTCTTCCCCTTGTCTCCCTCCTTCTCGTTTTTTTTAATTTTTTTTTTTTTATAAAGTTCTGCATTCAGACGCAGCTTCTTCCTCCTCCTCCTCCTCCTCCTCCTCCCGAGACGGCGCTTTCTTTTCCTTTTGTTCTTAGTTTTGTTTTATTTCTTCCATTTCGTCCTCTCTCTCTCTCTCTCCTCACCCCCTCCCCCTTTCCCCCCCACAACACTGTCGCCACCTCACCCCTCCTCCCCCCACCAGCTTCTTTTCTGCATTTTAAAGAAAAAAAGAAGAAGAAGAAAAGAAAAGCAAGGAAAACTTTCTACCTCAACACATCCACAGACGAGGTCTAGACCTCAGAACTACAGCATAGTACGATGAGCTATAAAAATATACACAGAGAAGGCTGGGGGGGATGGTGGTGGGGGGGGGCAGCTTCTGTTCATCGGAGAAATGAGACGAGGGATTAAATTAATGTACAAATAAGGTCATTTTGAAAAGAAAAAGGTAAAAATAACTAGGAACAGAAGTGTTCTTTTAACAGAATCGGTAAAAATAATAATAAAAAAAAATCTAGAAATTATTTACTGGATATTCATATATATAATCTATAAGTGTTGATAGCCATAAAAAAATCTCACTTTTTTTGATATTCGCTCACTATTTTGTGTTTTGGTATTTAAGACAAGTCTAAAGAACGCACACACACACACACACTTGCTGAAGCTCACTAACTGCACACACACGTCTAACGTGGAGCAGCAGCAGCGCCATAATTATTATCCAACTCACACACATTCACACACACACACACACACACACACATATTATTAAAATATACAAGATTCTGAGCGTCACCGATTGGTCAGACGTCGTCGATCAGGCCTGAGCGCCGCTCGGCTGAGTCCGAGGCCCGCCCCCCCCCTTCGTTTTCTCAACCGAAACAAACACAAACTAGGAGCCTATCGTTGAGTTAGTAGCAAGGGGGCTCGTCTCTGATTGGCTGATAAAGATCTGAGGGGGGTGGGGAGGTGGTACAAGGCAGGTGCGGCCTCTGCCAATCAGAGGTGGGTCCAGTCTTTTTTCATCTTTTCATAGCTTTTTTTTTTTTTCCACACATCCCGGCGCCAGGTCTACAAAAAGAGTGCGTGTTGCGCGTACACTGGCGTTAAAAGGTGGCGGGGTGGTGGGGGGGTAGGGGGGGTGGCGCTCGGGTGAGGCTCTGAGTTAACAAGATGGGGAGCCCCTTGCCCAATCATGAGGGCCTTGTTAAAAGGGTTATGTTAGCCCAGTTGTGTGAAACGAGGTGTGTGTGTGTGTGTGTGTGGGGGGGGGTGTTCAGCTAGAAACACAACTGTGGCCGGGAGGGGAGTCCAGGGGGACAATACTACTGAGGCAATCAAGCTTTGCTGTGGCTTCATTGGGAGAAGGGGGGGGTCAGTTGGTGGAGGGAGGCGGGGGCATCCAGTCGGCTGTCTCATACTTTGTAGTAAATGTTGGCCGGGCTTTGAGGCGGCATCTCCTGGACGATGTAGACGGGGTGCCCGTAGTCCCCGCTGACCTTCTCGTAGTGCGGGCAGTAGGCCGAGTCCGACGTCCGGAGCGGGATGATGATGTCGCTGGGCTCGGAGCCGTTGTTGTTGGAGCTGGTGATGCCGCCGCCGCCGCCCACCCGCTTCGGGCTGGTGAGGGAGGAGAGCGACAGCGGAGGGTGGTGGGTGTCCGAGTGCTTGGCGTGCCGCCGCCGGTAGCACACGATGCAGATGACGGCGGTGACCAGCAGGAGGAAGGCCGAGCCCCCCGCCATGCCGGCGATGAGGGCGATGTTCGACGACTGCAGGGGACCGTTCTCGTTGCCGCCTTCGTTATCGAAAGGTGCTTTGGACTGGGTGGAGTTTCCACCTGCAACAAATCACAGAGCAGCATTAAAGACTAGAAGAAACATATTACTCTCTGGATTTCATGATAGAGCTTTAACTGAAAATGGCCGCCACATCTTGGAAAATGTGTCAGGTAAACCCAGATTTCTTGATTCGGGTTGAATCCAAATGATGTTCATCCAGTAATTACTTTTTTGAATATTTCATTCAAATTAATCCAGTGGTTCAGGAGATATTTTGCTAACATACAGAGCTGACCTCATTTCTTAAGGACAAAGTTTTGAAAACATCAGTTGGGGATGAATCTCAGCTACCGCCACATCAAACTTTACGTCAATATCTGTAAAAGTGACTGAGTTGTAGCCGTTTTTCTGTTTGCTGAGGTAAATTAGCTGTGGCAGTTATCTCGAATCAGGTTGAGTCTAAAAGGTAATCAGCTGTGGAGTAAATAACGCCAACGAGCGAACGAACACGGGCAAAAACACGATCGCTCCGGCAGCGGTGCCGATTATTACTCCAAGCTCCTAAAAGCCGCTCCACATTAATCCCCGCGTAGAAAGCAAAGCAATAACACGGCGAGCTCTCACGGCTCGTGTTTTCACGAGCTTTTGAGAAAACACGCCGCTCCTTATGGCTCCGCGGCGCGGTAACATGAGTGATTGTGATGGTTTAGCCTGATGAGCGGCGGCTGCGTGGATCCAGCCCCGGTGGAATGCGGCAAAGTATGCAGCAAATCTCCCAGAAGCTTATTTGCGGTCTCTTTACTGACGTGATGAAGTGGACGGCAGCGCATATAAAACAGCCGGGGAACGTCCGCGGTGATGGAGAGCGCGCTGAACACTGTATGCTTTTGTGGAAAGCCTGGCCGAGCCACAGTGTACATCACAGTAAGAAACTGTGTTTCCCTAACTGTAAAAACGGTATTTACTCAGTAATACAGCCGGCCCACATGAAGGGAAACTCCCGGGACCACACACTCAGGCCTACCACTGAACCTTCCCGCCTGCCCGGCTCCTTTTATTGCCCGAAGGTGAAGGCTGTTGGATGTTTTTGCCCGTGACTGTGTGACTGAACAGAGCCTAATGAAACTTGACGTCTACAACTGATTACCAGCTAATCAACCACAGGCAACACCAAAAACGCCCATAACTCAAGTCAAATTTAAAGACATTCCGCTAGGAATTGGTGCGGTGGTAGCTGAGACTAAATCTCCAATTTATGATCTGAGAACTAAGTCATGGAGCGAGATCGGCAATTAAAACTTTGGCATTCATTTTTGGAGCCTAGACTGCTATAGAGCAAAATATCTCTTGAACCAATGGATGGATTTTAATGAAACTTTCTGGAAATAATCATTGTATATAACTTTACAATGGATTAACTTTTGAAGTCAAACAGATTTAAGATGGCAGCCGCAGCTGAAGGATCTTAAAAACAGAAAAATGGCTTAAATATAATCAGTTTTGCAGATACTGAGCTACTACTGAGATTCAGGGTGATATGCATTCCTTCAAAGAATGCCAGGTCTCGGTTTTTATCTTTCTGTCTGTTTTGTTGCCTCTGCAGGAGGTCGGGTCAGAACTCAGCAGGTGAGTAATGGTCTGAGGGGGGGGTCGGGGGCGGGGGGGTGTTTGTGAGCGAGCGTCCGGACGGGCTGAGCGTGTAAACTGGAGTTGTGGACTGGTTAACACTGAGATGGAGTCGCCGGATTGGTCCATCATTATTCTGAGCACACATCTCTTTCTGTCTCAGTGCTGCGTCTCCTCTGTGCCCCCCCCCAGCACCCCCTCCTCGCTCCGTGGTCCTCTCCATCTTTGGGTTATTGTAGCCGTAATGACCCACCTTGCTCAGAGCTCAGCGCCTAGCAACAAAGACACACTAAGATGTCGACGTACACAACCACACGAGCAGACACAAGCGCACCTCACCCCCTCGCCGCTCGGCCCCCCGTCGAGCCGGACCGACTGGGAGCGAAACCCGAATGCTGGACGTCGATTACACCCCCCCCTCCCCTTTTTCTTCCTCCATCCATTAACCCAACATCCCTCACTCTCTGTCTCCATTCTGAGCGCAGACTCTCTTTATTAAATCCTCTTCCTCTCCCACCCTCCCCCCGTCTTCCTGTTTTTATCACCCCAGTTTAGACGCTGACGCTTTATCCCCCCCCCCCTTTTGCTTCTATTAACTGTTTTATATCAATAATGAATTCACCTCGGAGACGAACATGCAACAGGCTTGAAATAAAAGCTCCTCATCCAGCTGCCCCGTGCCGGCTGCTTAATTCTCATTTTTACACAATAGTAACAAGTTTAACACAACTGTTAAAAGGTATTTTTGAATCAATTTGTTATTGCTGAAATGTGTGTCTATCTGTTAGCAAAATATCTCCTAAAACTCCAGACAGATTTTATTGAAACTCCCAGAAAGCAACCATGTAGAAACAATTAACTTTGGGAGTCGACCTAATTGGCTATAGTTCAGTCAGATTTACAGCTATTAAGCTAAAATTTGGTGTAGTGGTAGCTCGGAGTCAACCTCAACACATTATCTGAGCGGAACATCTTGCGATATTGGTTGTGACCTTAATTTCAAAATTTGACCAAATCGGCTGCAACACTATCATTTCTCATCATACAGGAGGAGTTTGGTTTAAACCTCGGGAGAAACGCATTCCCTCAAGGAACGCTGGACTTTTAAACTATTTATTTGGATTTGTGTGCATCTTAAGTTGGGATTAAATGAACTGAAACACAACGAGAAACTGCGGACGATCTGATCCGATTTGAAACGGCGGTGAAATCGTCGAGCCATTCGGGGGTCGGCGTGCGGTTCAGTGTGTCTGAACGTGTGCTTGTGTGAAACCCAAAGAAGGTGTGATATCTGCTGTTGAAATCACTCACAAATACATACTATTGTTGCTTACTTCACACTTAAAAGTCGTCACGTATACCATTTACGGACGAGTGAACGGAGAAGGTGCGAACGCATCAATTCACACGTTTTCTGCGGCGCACAAATTCAACGTCGGGAGGGAAAAAAAAAGAAAAAAGTTTAAAAAAAAAAAGGAATGAATGCAGCTGAGTGTGAATCATGTTCTTTCCCCTTCACTGGATGACACCGAGCATGAATCCAGCTTCGCCTCATTTTCATCTTGTTGTTTTCCTCTTTGCTTTTCAATTATTCTTTTCTTTCTGCCCCCTTCTGTCTCCCACTTCAGCTCTCTGCTCTGTCGCTCCGCTCTCCTCCCTCATCTTTTCACATTTGCCTTCTTTCTCCGTCTTATACAGAATCCAAACTAATGACAATAATAAGTCTCTGAAATGTCGCGGCCCCCTCGCTCCCTTCTTCCTCCTCCTGCTCCTTTCTTCCCTCCTCTCTTCTTCTCCCAAGGTAGCTATTAGCCGTCCATTCCCCCGCCTGCAGCACTTAGCTCGGAGGAGGAGAGGGATGGAGAGCGGGGAGAAATATGGAATTAAACAGAGATCCGCAGATGTCACCGCTGCACATTCACCATCTGTCGCCTCCTCCCTCCCCTCTCCCTGCCGCTTGATTTTTTTTCCTTATATCTACCGGTCTTTGCTTATTCCCTGCATCCATTTAGAGGATGGATCTGCTGGGGATTATCTCTGTTTGGGTTCCTGCTTACCTGGGCTTCTGCTGGTGGTGCGTCCCGCTGACGGGTCCTTCTTTGGAGCCAGTCCGTACGGGTCTTGGGAGGGAAAGAAAATAAGGAAACAAAATAAGTGCACGAACTATTTTTCGACTGGAACCATCCGGTGACATTAACAAAGACAGATCCAGCCAGGAAAAGTAATAAACACTGAAGAGGTTTAATAAACGCCTCCCTCTCCTCACATACTGACGGGCCTTCGCCGCGTTGAGCTCTTCTCCATTTGTTTCGATGGGAAACCAAAGAGAGACCACTTGTTTTTTTTGGACTGAGGGACTTTTCACGAGGCCATAACGGCTCGTAATCTGTAGTCACTAAATCAGGCCATCTGGCCAGCATGCCCTGTGAGACGGTGATGGCATTAAAGCGCGTTGTACATGTCACACGAACACACACGACTGCAGGGTTTGCACAATTAGTTGGTTCAGAAAATGCTCCTTTTTGTTGGCTAATTGCAAGAACTGTAATATGTTGCACTGTGGAGCTTCAGAGTTCATTCAAGGTTTTCAGGACAACAAAGGGGATTGCTTAATGCAGCAACTAGGGAGAGGAAACTGGAGGAACAGCTTCTTTTTTTCTGCAAAAATGCAGCGTGAGAGCTGAATGACGCCTGAAAGCTACTGACAAAGCTGGAACTGAGTTGTTCAAATTAAAGTAAGCAGAGTACTAGTAATAGAGTACTAGATAATAAATAAAGTTAAACATTTTGAAAAATATAAAAGCTACAAAAAAAGTACCAAAGCGGAAGTAGTCAGATTGCAAAAGAGTCGGCGCCCAAACAGGAAGAGTCACGGTTTCACCAGAATATGACTGAGTGAGAACTTTTAATGGGATAAAAACACTGAAGAACTGATGGGAGCTGAAGATCAGGGCAGGAAACAAGACAGGAAGCAAACTGCCATGAGAAATACTGTGCAAAAGTCTTAAGTCACTTATTTCTTTATTTTTTGCTTCTAGTGACTTTTCTAGTCTTTGTATTATGTACACATTTAGGGATTTTAACAAGAGGAACAACAAAAATACAGGGATTCAGGCTTTAAACTGTACTGTATCTACAGGAGATGAATAACTTTTTATCCATTTCAGCATTTTAAAAATGCTTTGTTGTTGTTTAAGCCACTTAACTCTGACTTTTGAACCATCCCGGCATAAAAAGGCTCCTAAACTCAAGTGATGAACCAGTGATGCGCCGACACGAAACGCATTTTAACACGTTTTAGTTTTGATCTCTTGACACTTTATCAGCAAAAGCACAATTTAGCCTCATTTTAGGAGTTGAATCAATGAAAAACACAAAAGATAATGTTTGACACATAAAACAGCAATAGGGTGAGCCCCTATAAGCTAGTAGCTGAAAACCTGATATACATTAAATCAGGGGTGGCCAATCCTGGTCCTCGAGGGCCACTATCCTGCATGTTTTCCTTGTTCCTCTGCTCCAACACACCTGATTCAGAGGTTAAATCACCTCTTCATGTTCTGCAGAAGCCTGTTAATGATGCATTGATTCAAATCAGGTGTGTCGGAGCAGAGAAACAAGTAAAACATGCAGGATGGTGGCCCTCCAGGACCAGGATTGGCCACCCCTGCATTAGATGATCCGATGAAGGATGATGCATCTCAGACGTATTATGTCACGACTTTACACACTGCGCAATATGTTCTCACATTCAGGTACAAGGACTGAAAGTTAGTAGAAATCCACCCGATTTAAAAAAAAAAAACTTGAAATAAGCTCTAAAAACTACTGATCAAGACCACTTTAAGAGATTACACGAAAGCCCGGCACCTTCGTGACGAACTGGGGTGGTTTAAAACTTTTGCACAAATGTGTGTGAGGGTGTGTGTGCACAGCCTTTATGTGCTGACATTTAGAAAAGTGGTAAGCAGCTCCCGTTTGACGGTAAACCAAACAAAAATTTGGTTTCAGGGAGGGGGGGGGGTGGCTGGATCAATGTGGTCAGCCTGGGCACATTGGGGAGGGGGGTCTATGACTATGTGGAGGGTGGAGGATCCAGGAAGATGGATAAAGAATAAAATGAGAGTGGACAGGTCGATGGATGTGTGTGTTCCTCAAAGTCGAGCCGAGCCGAGCGCCGCGTCGCATCAGAGATCACCGTGAGGCGGCGTTCGGCTTATTTAGACGACAAACACAGACGTGACCTTTCAGCCACACGGCAGATAAGACGGAGAGGCACAGGAAAGGAGTGACAAAGAAGGAGGAGACGCGAAACAGAGGGGAAAATACAAGAATCCGAGAGGTGACGGAGTGATTCTCTTAGAAGAAGAGATGGTAGCGGAAAAGTGAGGGACGGAGGGAGGAATAAATGGAAGGAAGGGCGCTTCTCCATCGCCCGTGTGGTGAAAACGAGAGGAAATAAAGAGTGTGTGAGTGTGTGGTGGTGTTTCTATTGAGCCAAGCTGACTGTGCTGATGCTACAGGCTGATAGAGCCGTAACAGCGCCACTCACTGAAGAGAACCTCCAACACACTGGGCCTGATAACACAGCACAGATCAAAGAAGCAGAAATAGGCGCGCGTGTGTGTGTGTGTGTGTGGGCGGTCATGTGAAGGACAGCTGCCTATTATGTGCGGCCACGTGCAGGTCAGTGAAAATGCTTAAATTGGCCTTTTTTTTTTACCTTTCCTCTTGAAAAACCAGCATGCGCGGGTCATTACCGGTGAATATTTTCCAAACAAATTAGAGGTGTGCACGACTACGAGTCATTAAAAACCACTGGCTGCAGGCTTTAACACCAAATGGAGTCATTTTGTTATCATGCTTTCCCTGGCAGGTCTGCGGCGTGGGGGAAATGTTCATAAGGACACCTCTGCATCTTTGCGTGTGTACGTGTGTGTGTGTGTGTGTGTGTCCAGCATGAGTCAGTCGCAGTTAAAAGGCAGAGTGAGGAGGGAGTCAACAGGGCTCATTAGAGCTGACTGATCCCACACTTCTGAGCTGTTCTCGCCACTTAACGAGACCTAATATCCTCGGCGAGAACACACAAGGAAGGCTACACACGTGCGGCACGCGTCGAGAGATGGCTTAAAAGTAGAGCGCCGACAAACGTGAGCCGCTCGGAGGTTTCGATGGGAGCCAACTGATCGCGATAAGTGGTTCGATCATAAGTGGTTCGATCACGAACAAAAAAAAAAAAAAAAGGTGCGAGGACTCACTCTGTCCGACTTTCAGGACCACCTTCATGCCTCTCGTAGCGCACACTCCCCCTCGCATGCTGTCCAGGCTTTGGCGTGTCCCATCTGACGTCGCTGGAGACACAAAAAAACACAAAGTTGCACAATTTAACTAAGAGGTACACCAAAAAAGCATTACAGTTTTTGTTCTTTAAAGGGGAAAATCTGGTAATTTTTGAAGTAATGCTCTGTTTCAGTCACAAAACAGTATGAAGAAAAGGAGTCTCCGTCTTTGCTATGCTAATGGCTAGCCAAACAAGAGCCTGTTTTAGTCGTTTTCAGGCTTATAAAACAGAAAAATCTCACACTGTGTGAAAGAATGCTACATTAGTTAATATTAAACCTCTACATTTTTGCATGACACAAGTTGTGTGTGTGCTGCTGGATGTTTCACTCCAGGGGTCTGAAACCGGTGGCTCTGGGGCCACATGTGGCTCTTTGGTTCCTCTGCAGTGACTTCTTGTAGTTTTTTACCACAGATATAATGGAAAATAATATTTAAAGATGTGGATAAATTTGTTAGTGTCCTTTTGTTGAAGAAGGAAAAACAATGGTCACAAAAATATCTCGAAACTGACAAAAGTAATAAGAAAAAATTTACTGCAAATCAATGAAAATTGGACTTTGGTTCAACTTATTTATTTTAAATACAAACAAATAAACCTGGCCTTGACAAAAGTATGATACTCCCAGAAAAAATAGAAACTAATTTGACCCCAGGGACACGATGAAATAAGGTGTGTCCTGTAATCAGCATCAGGTTCTTCAGTCTTCTAATCAGTCTGTCTGTTTAAAGGGTGACAGGTAGTCACAGGGCTGTTTGGTATCATGGTGTGTACCACACTGAACATGGACCACAGAAAGCTGAGAAGAGAGTTGTTGCAGGAACTAAAAAAAATGTCTACCATCTATAAAACAAAGAGACAAGTAACACGAATGGTAACCAAAGAGACCAGAACAACTTCCAAAGAGATTACAGGTGAACTCCAAGGTCAAGGGTCATCAGTCACTGTTTGAGCCAAAATGGACAAAATGGAAGATGATGAAGAGGACACGATGTTGAAGCAAATCATAAAAATGTGGGACTGGAATTTGCCAAAAATGCATATTGACGAGTCGCAAAGCTTCTGGGAGATTTTCCTTTGGACAGATGAGACAAAACCGGAGCTCCCATCAGCCCAAAAGATGAAACAAAGACAAGAACCCTGAACCGGAGAAACATGGAAGAGGCTCGGTTCTGTTCTGGTCTGTTCTACAGTGAAATCAAGACTATCAAGGCTTCCTGGGGTGAAATGTGTTTGGTCTCAGTCGCAGGTCATGGGTCCTTCAACAGGATAACGACCCAAAACACACAGCTAAAACCACCAAGAATGGCTCAGAACAAACTGACCTATTGTGACGTGTCCTGATCTAAATCCCTGTCGATTATCTGTGGAAGGAGCTGATAAGGCACTAAGTACTGATAACTGTTTGACAGAACATCACTTCAGAAATGACCGGACTGTCCCTTTAAAGCCACACAAACGCTCCCTCTCTGTCTATAGCCGAAGCAAACACTCGAATCTCTTCATATGGTCGGCCCTTACAGAGAGGCGTCGAGTGACGTTTGCAGAGGAAGCAGTTTAAAACTCCAGCAGAAGCTCCGAAATGTCAAACTAGGAGGCAGCAGCACTTTAATAAGTCCTCATTTAGCAGCCTGCTGGAATTCATTAACACCCCCTCCGCGCTGTGTGGACTCACCCGCTCGCAATCAACCGCAATTGCTGCCCGGGTTGAAGGAAGAGCTGAAGAAGGGGGGCGCCGGTCTACAGAAGCAGAGACTGGCTGATAGAAAAAAATAAAAAATAAAGGAGCGTAATCCAATCAAGAGCGTGTATGAAATAAAATGGAGACCCTGAGACGCAAATCACCGTGTGATTTTTAGAGAAAAACCGGACTTGATTTATTAGAATAAAACTCTGATAGATGAGTGAAAGCAGCAAGTGGTAATGCCCCATTACTGTCACTGCTTATGTTTTAATTAAGAGAATTAAAGACAGATTTTTATGAAGAGACTTGATGGGTGTTTTTAGGTCCTGAAAGGCTTTCTGTCAATGGGAAAGAGAAATGCAACGGGGAAGTCAAAATTATCCAGAGAAAGTGTCAATTTAAAATCAGAAACAACTCAAAAATCAAACCGTACTGATAAATAATGTTATTTTTTTTACTATATTTGTTAGCAGCAGAAACTATTCCAGTCCTGGTAGCTGTGATGGCACCACAAGTTAAATAAATGGCTTTTTAAGGGTCAAATCTTAGTTTTTAGGCTCAAAAATGAAAGGGTAAACCATTAAGGGTCAATGTTTTGTTTTGCAGAGGGTCGCATTGGTTTAGTTAATAAGGCATGAAATTAAAAGAGTATAAAAATATTATCTATATCACCAACCACTGGAGAGATTAAAGACTGGATGTACTTTTCCAGCTGAATAATGGCTAATCCGTGCGAGCAAACACGGAAAAGGCTGCAGCTCAGTCAGTTTTACAGATATGGAGCTAAACGTTGGCGTGGTAGTAGCTGAGAGTCATCCCCAACATGCACAGAGAGCGCCAACAGATCTAACGACATCTTGTGATATATTGAAGAGTTGATCTCAAGATGATCTCAGTTTAAAACTCTGGTCTGAAGCACGGCGGGCGATAGGCATGAATTAATACAATCATAGTTTCCTTTATTTGAGGACATTAAGGATCAGATAGAGATTGTCTAAGAGTCCATTTCGACCCTCGACTCGTGAAGTAAGATATATCATGGAAGAATATATTTTCAACACTAACATTTATCCTCCCATAAAGGATATCCGAACATCGTTAAAGACGAGCCGGCTGCAGGTCAGGAGGACAAAGAAACACGAAGAGACGGGAGATTAAGGACGGGAGGAGGGAGAAAGGAAAAAATCAGGCAGACAGAAATACGATGACGGAAGAGTCGTCACAGAGGAGAAAAGTGAGAAATGAGGAGATGAGAGGCACTTATATCGATAATCACACCTCCGGCAGCTGACGCAGCATCGCCGGTGCAGCTGGTCTCAGTCCTCGCTTTGCTTTCAATCAGCAGCTCAAATAACCGAGTTTAAAAGGCAGAAACTCTTCTCTGAAAGTCTGAGTTAAAGGAGAGACTGATGTGAAGCTGGAATTATACTTTCCCTCCCTCCACCACTTTATTTTTTTACGTTTTATATATATATAAATATATATATCCGACTGTCAAAAAGGGAGAAATGGCAAACGGAGGATGGATATGGAAGGAGAGGAAGAAAGGTGTGAAAAAGAGGCAGCTTTACTTCTAACACCTCTCGGTGTGTCTCCATCTTTACAGGAAGAGGAGTGTGAAAACAGGAGGGAGGAGGGAAGCAGGCGGAGGTCAAAGCAAACAGTAACGTGGTGGGAAAGTAAAAAAACCCCAAAAAAAACAAAACAAAACCGAGATATATGATGACAGCTCAGATACATTTCTGTGAAAAAGTTTGCACATCTCACTATTTGTTGTGAGAGGAAAAACCTTACAAATCCTAGTTTTGTTTGTTTTATGACCGTCTGAAACCTGTAAAATCTGTTTTCACTCCGAGGACAGCTTCTTTGATTCTAATTGGGTTCAAATGAATTGAAAACACCAGAGTGTGCGGCTCTTTCATCAGGCCTGTCACTGAAAATGGAACATTTTTCACGTAGCTTCAGCTCAGACGTCATGTTTTTGTTGTAGCAACATGCTCTGAAGATTAATCAGAGATTTTTTTTTTTTTTTGCTTTCTTTCAGCCTCTCTGATTAATCTTTGAAAGATGTTAATTCATAACTTTGACAGCGTTCTGTTTGTAGATGCTTTATTGTCCGGCTTCCTTTCCTTTCCAGCCCGTCTGCTGTGATTTATTTGTTGATGATTACACAATAAACTGAACGTCTTAATCAATTTAAAACAAACAAACGTTTCTGCAGTCAAGGCGGGCAAAATAAAAAGTGCCACATTAAAAAAAACAAAGACACGCATTAAATTGGTCCACAAAATGAAATATTCGTGCAACATTCCTGTGAATGATGTGCAATTTAACCACAAAGTGTCTTAATTATGTCCTAATTTAATTGCAGTTCTTTCTTTATTTTCTTTCTAATTAGTCAGTTTGGTTGCCAAACTCTCCTGAAGTTGTCTCATATTTCTCACACTTTCTTACTCACGGAAACTCTACGGAGAGCGGTTTGAGACGAGCTCCAGACGCCGGAGACAACTTTGACTATTTGTCTTGTGAATTTCTTGAACGTGGTTCAAAATTCCCCACGTGATGAGAGCAAGGCCCCGAGACCTGTGAGAGGGGCTTCAGAGCCCTTGGTGACGTCTCCAGACGTCGTGGTAAGAAGGTGACAACTGTTGGTGCACATATTCGGAAATGGAAGAAACATGAAACGACTTTTAATTGCTCTTGATCTTGTCTCATGGGAGGACGATCATGAGAAACGTGAGGAGGAGCTGAAGATAGTTTGGACCAGGGGTGGAAATTAGCACCCGCCACCGGCCAAATGCGGGTAAATATTTGAAGTGGAGGGTGAATTTGATCAACGCACACGCCACTGTGGCGGGTTGGCAATTTGAACAGAAAAGGTGTTATTTGTCCTCCTGACATATAGGGGGCAGCAATGTGCTCGAGTTGCTGCTAAATGCAAGAAGGATAAAAGTTTAGCAGACGCTCTTTACCAGTTGGTGGCGGAATTGATTCCTTCAGTTGTTTACCAACCACCAATAAAAATCAAGAAGAAG
>NC_051436.1:4293658-4336945 GCF_001649575.2 Kryptolebias marmoratus | reverse complement strand
CTAAAACCACAAAAATCACTTCCTTCATCAGAATATCCTACCTGTTAAATATAAGCGGGTAGCACAAATAGATCTATGCATTAAAAGCAGCAAGTGTCTGAAAAACATTACAACTTACATACAAAAACTTAAAAAAACCACAAAAAAATTACTTCAAAAACACTCCACAGAAATAAATTTCACTTGTCTGAATTTTTTATGTACAGATATGCATCTTTTAATGGTTTAAAATAAAAAAATAAAATAAGAAAAGTCTAGTTATTTCTCTATGCAGTGTCCAGAAAGAGATGTTGTTCAGCTTGTAGGGCAGCACAACTGCTTCCACCCACCTCCATCATCATCATCATCATATGAAATTACTTTTTGTCACAACAAAAAATAGTGGCTGGTAAAAAAATTTGTCCACCAGCCAAAATTTTTAATTTCCACCCCTGCCTAAAACCAATATGGCTTCCTGGAAGTTGAAGCCAGAAGAGACCTGCATCCCTGTAAGTTTTGGACCCACCACGTAAATAAACATGATATCAACATCGATAAAATATAAAAATACACCACAAATAATTGTTTTCAGTTGCCGACTCCTGTTGATTCACACAGTTCTTACCTTGCTCCTGTCAAACCTTTCGCAGTGATTAGTTACTACATGTGACACCGTGACGGCGCGTGGGCGGAGCAGGCCTGAGTGCGCAAAAATCCAAGATGGCAGCCCCCATGAACTGGGTCCTGCTGGCTTCAGTCCACCAACAGTGATAGCAGTTGGGGACATTTTGGTCTAACATAATATTCTGCGTGTTAATGATGAAAAACTTACAGAATCAGCGGGGGCTTTTTAAATAACTACAACTATTTTCTCTATTTTACAACCGGCTGAATGACTGAACAGGCGAATGGTGGGAGAGTTTTAAAACGGAATGTGTTTAGTGTAGCCGGGCAGAATAACTGAAAATAATAAATAAAAGTCCATAGTGATTCCAGCGAATGTGACGCTAACAAAGCGTTTGCTGAGATTGGAGTTGTTTCAAGACGAACGGTCTTTACGTTGGAGCTGGCCCCACTCGGACTAGCCATGAACTCATCTCCCCTGAGAGAATTTCTGCCTGACATTACTAATTATCTGATTTCCTCTGCAGATAAGACGCAGGGTTACCGATAACACTTCCAAAAATCTGAAGCAGACAGGACAGGAAGCCACTGGGAGAAATAGCAGAAAGAGGAGCCGCAGTCTAAGATTTCTGGGAGTAATAACCGCTGACACGTGAAGGAGGACAACAAGGTGATGGGAGACGAGGGGAGGTGAGGAAGACGAGGGAGGTGGAGGAGGTCGTGCAGGGAAGTGAGGCACGGAGACTGATTGCCTGTGACAAGCTGTTGGTGATATGATGGGGACAGGAGACCACGGAGGGACGGAGACGCGGGGAAAGTAAAGTTAAAAAAAGAAAGCGAGGCAAAGAGTTTAAATGACATGATAGAAAGCAGTGAGGTAAAAGACTTTAATGTCTCCATTATGGAAAAGTGGAGCAGTAATGGACCCAAAGACGAGAGAGAGACAAAGACAGGAGAGCCAAATTGGACCAAAAGGGCTCGGGTGCTTTTTTGCAAATGCAAGCTTTTATTTTAAACCTCCTAATCGCAAATATCACAGAGGTAATTTTGGTTAAAACAGTGAACCGTGTCACGACAAATCCTCTCAAATCCATTAGAGGTGCCACTATTTCAGCAAATCTCACTTTCACAGGAACAAAAGCGAACACAAAGATCCCAGCTGCTTCGCCTTTGGATCCAGCAAGCGCTCCTCCCCAATCTTAGCACAAATGTTTCAAATTTGCCTGCACTCGAGGGGGGGTAAAGATATCACCAAATCAAGGCAGGAATAATCACCGAACATCTGTGAAATCCTGATGAGAGGCAGAGATGAGCGGCTGAGATGGAGGAGTCGGCGCCGCTTCGAGTCTTTCCCACCTTTCGTTTTGGGAGGACAGGCGGGCGAAGAGAGCGAGAAATGGAGTGGGGAGGAGTGCATATCTGGGATTAGATAAGAGGAGAACGGAGGAGAAGAAAGCCAGGAAGAGATACGGGAAGAGAGAGGAGGGATGAGTAATTGAGACAATGATCAGCAGTGATGGGGGAGATGAGAAGCGGCGGAGGACGGAGGAGAGGAAGGGCGTCGCTCCGCCACCCTCGTTCCACGGGAGGACAGGAGGGAGAGGCAGAGAAAGTGGAAAAACTTAATTAATGAAATAATACTGCAGTCAACCCCGATCAAACACAGCGGCGCGGAAGCAGCAGCCAGGCAGACAGAGAGGGAGGAGGCGTAGATTATACACGCTGGAGAAAATCTCTGTGTTTCTGTTGTTGTTACCAAGGTCAGTTTAGGCCAAACCTCCCTCCCCCTTTCCTCCATCATCTCAGCTCTTGTTGCCAACTGTTACCAAAGAAGAAGGATACTTGAATCACATTTTTCATCCGTTCAAGGACAGAAATTCCAGATCTGACTTGTTTTCGGTTCTTCGCCGACTGACACTTTGCTGCAGAGGAAGATGAGAACTTTTATCTTTTAAATGAAGACACATTTCTGGCCTCCGTGTTTGCTGCCGCCGGCTGTTCGGCTGTCCCTCTCTGTCGGTATTTCGCAGCCTTGGTTGTACAGATGCTGACTGACAGCCAGCCAGCCTTCACCAGGAGAAAGAAAACACTTTTTTGTGTATTTGCTGATGTTATCATTTCCATCACGTTCTTCTGACAAGTTCGGGGGCATTTCGCTCCGCTCAGAAGTCACAAGAAGTGCTCTTTTCTTGCCTAATGTAAAATGTTTCTGGCTGAATTGGGATTTAGCTTTGGGAAATACTCTCACACTTTCTAGCTCTCAGTGCAATTGGTAATCTTAGAAACCGGCGTGAAAGCAAAATACACCTTGGAATTCAAGAAGGTGACTACTCTGAAGCTACGATAAGTTTTTAAGTTTAACTTTTGAATAGTATAGAGTAGAACCTGAATTCTGTCTTTTTTTTGTATGAGCCTGAAAGACAAAACCCATGGGTTGAGAAGACAGACTAACAGCTACCTGACAGACCTAAATGCTGTCATAAAACTACAATATGTTCTTTATTTGCTCTTTTTTATCATTTTAATGATGATGGCTTTACAGCATAATGTAAACATTTTGGAAAAAATAGCAAAACCAAACTAAATCTTAGCTTTAAAGTGAAGATAATTAGATTTTTTTAGTTTTACATCCATGAAAGATTACTGTGCCAAGTCTAAATTTATGTGGTTATTAAAATAAAAATGGCCAACAGCCACTTTGTCATTCATGTTGCTTGAGAATTCAGTGGTTAACGTCTTTATTATCCATTTATTTTTCTTAATTTGGTTAAACCAATTGGTCTATATTGAAGGTGGCCAATCCCCTGGTCCTCAGGGCCACCATCCTGCATGTTTTACTTGTTTCTCTGCTCCAACGCACCTGATTTGAATCAATGGGTGATTAACAGGCTTCTGCAGAACATGAAGAGGTGATTTAACCACTGAATCAGGTGTGTTGGAGCAGAGAAACAAGTAAAAGACGCAGGATGGTGGGCCTCGAGGACCAGGATTGGCCACCTCTGGTCTATATGTTAGCATAAATGCTATATGTTTTGATAATCCAGCTACTTTTTTACACTCAGACTCCACACTCTTAGAATTTGTGTCTGTTAGTGAGATTATAGGAAGCAAAACAGTTGCATGAAAGTTAAAAAATATATTTATTTTTCTTTATCAAAAGCACAAAATTACAGCTTTTTATGCTTCCATAAGTGTGTTGACAAGCAAGCTACTGATCTATGCTCACAAATTGCACACATGGTTTGAATTTGATGCTTTTCTTTTTTGCCTAATAACAGTGAGAGTAAAGGGAGCAGAAATATTGAGCAACCAACTTGCTGGAAAATTCAGTCGTTTCCTTTTTTATATATTTTATTATTCTCAATCAAAAGCTAAGTTGTAGCTCTATCTGCTTGCATAAATCTTAAATGTATGGACACGTTAGCTACTGAGCTACACTCTCAAACTACACACAGGCTTTGAAGCTTGTTTTTTTTTTTGGTCTTATTGCAATAGAGGAGGATCAAATGGACAGATTACACAGCAAACAGAATAAATAAATAGGCAGATAAAAGCTAGGACACACACTGTTGTGGTGTATCGAGTGTCACTGACAGAGTTGGGCTTAAATGTGCGATGAAGTAAAAGCTCCATCATGGGTGTCTACGGTTCCCAAATGCTCTGAAAATCTTTTCTTTTTTCAGCTCAGGGCACATTGTTGCATGCTGGGGCTACTTTTGTTTGTGTGTTAATGTGCAGAAATGAATGTTCCCATCTGTGCAAACCAACATGAAACCAAAGTGCAGCTTTGTCTTTAAAACTAGCTTCTATTGTTTAGCTTTTAAACCAGTTTTTCCAAAACAGCTGCAAAATTGGAGTTTGCCACTCGGGTGGGCTGGAAAGTTAGCGGGTTCATGTGCGCAGGAGGGTCTCAGGGACGGGATTTGCTGATTTCTTTCCTGCTGAAATGTGTAACCCTCGCTCACTAACGGCTCTAAGAGATCCGTGTGTCATCGAGATGATGAAGAGCATAAAAAACTGATCTCCTCTCCCTTGAGGCGGCGCTGAAGGATTCAATCTCTCTCCCTGCTTCTTTCCATCCATGTCCCCTTCTCCCACCCTACGAGGAAAAAAACCCCAGCCTGGATCTTGCCATCGAAATTTCCTGTAACTAAAACCGTCTTCATAAATCTCCTATGACACTTTTATAACCTGGCTATGACGCACTAACGAAGCTATCACAAGCCATTACCTCGCCACTGTGGCAAAGGCATTAAGTTGTGTACTGAAACAGAACAGGCATTATTTTAGCTCCCCCTTTAAAACAACACACACCGACACGGCGACCCAGTATTTTTTCTTTTATTATTTTCGCCCGCATTCCACCTTCAAATACACTCCAAACACATCATTACTTCTAATATAGCATAAACTTTTTTTTTTCCAACTTGTTTTTCTGCACGGAGCGCAACTTTTTTCTGTGCCATTGTTGCAGACAAAGGCCTACTGTTGAGCGTGTTGTGGTGACTCTCGATGCAGAAACGGGACCAGCCACAAACGGGGACGTCTGCACGGTTGGCGCCTCTGTTTTGTGGCGAGGCGAGCAGAAAAAGCACGAGTGCGCTCGCTTTGAGACTGGTGCCGATTTAAAAACTTGAACTGCTCAATTGTTGGCCTGATAAAACAACCTCTAGAGATATTTTTGTTGCTATGGTTACAAATAGTTTCAAATACAGCCTTTATAAATGCATAAAAAGTTATCTGATAGCAATATTATAAACAACAATAAACAATATGATCTGCAATAGACAACATTAAATTACTAGATTTAAATTCCTCATGTTATTGCAGAAACATCGAAGCATCTTTATCACCGTTTGACCATTATTCTGCCATTTCTATCACAATTTTCGATTTGCTTCTCCTCCAACAGCAAACCCATACAAAAAATATTCATTAAAACATGTGGCTCAGTTGGGAATATTGTGTTTTGGTAGGAGTACATTATACGGCGCAGAGGAAATTTGCAAAAAACGATAAAAAATATCCATATTGAGAAAATGAGAGATGAAAACTCAACAACTCAGGCCAACATCACAGCAGAAACATTGTTCCAAGTTACGGGTTACGGAAAGTTATACATCACCTCACTTAACTGGCATTTTAAAATCTTTAACAGTTTTTTTACACAATCACAGCCTAGTTTTTTTTATTTTTTGGAGATTTTAACCACTTATTGTTCAGTCTAACCTTAACAGTCTAAACTTTTCAAAATTTTAGCTAAAGGAACTCTTCTCATTTCCACAATTCTTACACTTCTTTTACAGTTTATGCACCAAAATGTAGACGTTTTTGTGGTTCTTGTTGCTGTCAGAGTCCACACATCCAAACTCTCACTGACTTTGAGCTCAGTTTTCTCTTGAAAGCTTGAACTGGATTTGTTTTTTAACTTGTCATATTGCCAGCATAAGACACTGCAGACTTATAAAAACCGACGTGTGTGACGACCAGACGCTTCCTTCACTTCTAGCTCAGAAACATTTTTAATCCGACTTGTAATTTTTGTGTGTGAGGCATACTTTTTAAGCTGCATTTCCGTCTAACCGTCTAGTTACGAATGGTGTCAGAAAGTGTGACACGCAAGTATGTGGTTACCATGGTTACCCTAATAGTCGACTTCTTCCTCTGGGTTGTCTTTACATTTTTTATGCAGTTTATATATCAAAATGTCTGCATTTTGTCGGCTAAGTTTGTTATAAAAGTAAGTCCCAAAATACTGCTGAGCTTTACAGAAGAAAGTTAATGTTTGTTAGAATTTCAGGAGGTTGTTTCGTTGGGATTTTCTTCAGAGGTTGCCTCGTTATGTTTTTTTTTTTAACCCTTTGCTACGGCTTCAGTGCTGCTTTCAAACCTGTGTCTCGCAGACTTCAGAGGTGAAGGAACCTGTCCAAAACCGAGGCTGTGGTCCAAGTCTCGGTCACGGGCCGAACTCACATGATCCGTCACATGCTGACCAAAGCAACGGGCACAAAAAACTCAGAGGAAAACCTCACGCAAGTCCCCGGTTTTCACACATGCCTTACATGAAAGCCACACACGGGTTCATACAACCTGCAGGGGGGAAATAATCTCAGTGTCTTTGCTTGCGTGCGGTTGATCTTTTCTTCTGTGTTCGATGACATTTTAATTCTCAGCAGTTATTCTCTTTCCATCCATCCTGTTCTATTACAATCACCCACCCACTGTCCACCTATTCGCCCCCCCTCCCTCTGCTCCTCCGTCTTCTGATTTCCTGCGAGCCTCAAGAGTAAGCGACTCAGAATCACATCGTATTAACCTTCAGCAACCCAAGAAGAAAGCAACATGCACGCACAAGTACACCGAGCTATTCGTGTCTGCCTTTACCCCACCCCTCCAGAGGCCAAAAAGAAAAGGACAGGAGTGAAGAATGCACCTGATTATTACACCTGACAAGCATTCACGTGCGCACATGGCACCGAATGTGAACGCTTGTGACAAATCTGCTGCCGAATCCAAGCTTAGTTTTGATGAAAAAAGATGGCCGATGCCCTCTGTCACGTTGCAGCTAGCCTTTGACTAAATCCACAGCACCGCATCTGCCATTGTGATAATCCAGCTGGGAATTAAGACGTAGCATGTGTGGGTAGCTTGTTTTGTGTGGGCAAAGTTCAGATATGTTTACAAATGTCATTGTGTATTTGAATGTATAACAAATCCTGTGGTTCATAATCTGGTTTAAAGCCCAGCAGGTTGATGGCGGCGGACAACTGAAACCTTATTATGCAGTCCGCATACCCCTACATCAGCACGCAATCTTTGCACAGCATCTTCAAATCTGTTTACAGGACATATATGCATGCGTGTACACACATACAGAGAGGAAGGACGCACAAAGAAGGTCATCAGTAGGCTTCAACACAGAGGCTGATTTACTTATTCTTGGGTTAATGAAATGACAAGAAAACAAATCATGGCCACATAAACGTAATAAGTCCCTCTGCCTGTTTTGGGAATTTAATCCACGCCAGCTTAATGTGACTGCCAGAGCAAAGACACGCATAACGGAGCAAAAGAATGACCGGCAGGGACAAAGCCAGGAAGAGAAAGAGAGAAAATAAAAAAATAAAAGTTAATGCAAAAGAAAAGAGGGAGAAGGGCCATTAAAAGGAGGCCTGGTGACTGGGTGGATAAGTCTTGTGTAACATCAGTAAAGTGCTGGCCATGTAGGACAGTCATGACCAATGTTCCTTACAACTGGGTCAACGCTCCCGTCCCGGGGCAGTGAGGGCGTTGTGTGTGGTTTTTGTGTGTATTTGTGCGTGCGGATATCTGTTAAATTCCACAAACCTACGAGAAACTACTGTCCCTGCAATCCCTGTCAAGTGTACTTCTGTGTGGACCTCCATGCATACTCAATGAATACTTCAATGACTGCTTATCAATACTTAATGAATACTTATCAGTGAATCCCAGAGTGACTTCTACAGCAGTGATTTTTTTTTAAAGCCTTCTTTAAAAAGGCATGGAAGCCTTTTTAGATGTGGCTCAGAACATGATGCACACCAGCGCTGCCGGGGCAGCAGAGCCGAGCCCGGGCCGGCGGGTTCACGGTCGCGTTTGAACGCCTGAATGGGATATTTTCCAGCTCCGGCAGAGGTGATGCAGCAGTCGCACAGAATGAGACGCAACACTTGAAGCAATCGCATGGAATCTATCAGCCCACGGACGCCCGTGTGTCCGTCTGTACGTGTCCTCGTCTGCTGGTGTCTGCTGGCAGACGATCGTCCTCAGCTTCACGCGGGTAGCCGTTCTCCATTATATCAGGCATAACATTTGAGGCCTGGAGAAATGGGTCAGCGCCAGGCTTGTCGTTGCTTCTCACTGTCTCTCTTGCTCCCTGCTCATGTTATTTTATTTTCGCAGCCTCTCTTATTCCCAATTGGCTCCCAGAATAAGAGCGAAACACCTCTGGTTGTCTGTTCTTCCTGCGGCTGCCTGGATGTGGGTTAAACTAGCAAAATTTATCACTTTTCCCTCCTTCTTTACTTGAGTTCCTTGTGTGGTTAATGAAGAGATAATACCGTGTTAATGCAACTGTTCTAAATATTAAAAACAAAAAAAAGGCAAGCTTCCATATGTTAAAAGACGACTGCTACCATTTGACACACTTATAAAGACAATAGAGTCAATATCGGCACATTTTTTCCAGAAACTTTCTAAAAAAGTTTCTAAATCAGGGTCAGGGATACATCTTGCTTGTTGTAGTTAGCTCTTTGAACAGCAACAAGTTGGAGAAACAGAGTTTAACTCTGACTGGATTGACAAGCTAACCATCCAGCTATAAAAAACGTCATGGCATTTCATCCAAACGCTGTTTTATAAACCCTCTTATTGCAGTCAGTTTTCACACTGGAGTACTTCCAGGTGCGATATCATGATATTTCAGCTGGACTAACCGTGTAATGTGAAATTGACTGCAATAAAAAGGTTTACAACATGAAAAGCAAACAAAGCTTTGGAGGTTGTAGCGATCTACTTTGGTCTTACCCCCGTTAGCTCATCAATACAATCCGAATCAAACTTTGCTTCTTTGAACTGAAGTTTATATATACATGGTTAGAAATTGCTCAAAACCTTTCTACAGAACGCTCCTTCTAAAGATCTGAACAGTGTTTTGTCATGGTTTTTCCCACAAACACAAACCCTTAGGTAAACATGTCCAACATGGGAGTTCCATTGTCCTTACTAATGAAACTGGAGCAGTGGTGCCCACTATCCATAGCAGGAAATTATGTTCTTGTCCTGTTTTTGGGTCACTGTGTCCCCCTCAACCCCCAATGGCTCCCTCTCAGAACCCCATATCCTACAGGTAAGAACAGAGGAAGGATTGCCCGTTTACACACCTATATGAGCACACAATCACTACACGAGAGCCAACAGTCTCACATTATTCTGATTTACTGGCTCAATTTAAGCGTGAATTCTGTGCACTGAGGAGGAAAACAAGAGACAACGAGACAACTACACCTTAAATCGCAGCTCTGCGTCTCCTATCTCCTCATCATACTTTCATCACACCACAGGAGAAAAAAGAGAAAAAAGGTGTCTGTCGTTTTTTTTTCCATTCAAAGCTCCTTTCCCTCGTCTTTCAATTATTGCCTTAATGTTTCCCATTCTTTGTAGGGCCTCTCTCTCAGGCAGAACCTAACTGTGACATTGTTTGTCATTGCAGGATTACAGCGTTGGCGTCGCGCCACAAACACGCCGCGGATGCAAAGGAGGCGACCCTTACAGTGTGCCCAAGTTGTTCTCTGCCACGGAGGGCTAACCATTCAACAACAATGAAAGCAAGCCTCGAAACTCTGCGTGCATCCAAAGCTGAAACTTCCTGCCCGCTAAGACGCTGAGATTTTCTATTTGAAAGTGACTTTGACTAAACTTTGTAGCTGAAGTTTTCTTTACAAACAGACATTGTTGAAGGACGAGAATAAAACCGTTTAAGGAATGCCGAGAATGCCGTTTGATTCATTGGTTACCAAAGGCTTGAAAGACTTTCTTGGGTTCAGCAATTGGCTGATGTTCAGCGACACTGTTTAATGTCTTCTGTTTGTTTTAAAGTCAAAACAAAGGGCAATGTCCAACATTCTTTTGGAATGAGATCGCCGACCAAGCAGCAAAAAAACACCTTGAAAAGCTCTGTGTTCGTCTTACACTGGCTGTCGAACATCAGTCGCATTAAAATATAAAAAAAGCTGAAAGATTATCTAAAAGTGAGACATTAAAGTCAAATAGTTAACCAAATAGATAACCAAATTATAAAGTAATAGAAATATACAATCAAGAAGAGTGGAGGTGAATGGTTGAAGGACAATCATCTGACAAAACAGGAAGCCAGGAACGATGCAGAAAGGAGGGAAGTGGGTCAACGGTCTGAAGGGAGGATTGTGACGGCAGGAGAGAAAGTGAGCATGAGCGAGCGGGAAGATGGTGGCTGAGACCAGGGATGGGTTTCTAAATTAAGACGAAGGAAAGCAGAAGCGTGTGAGGGAGAAGAAGCAGCGCGAATGTGAGAGACAGACAGGAAAAGGGGAAAATCCACGGGAGGCAAAGGCTGGAGGAGAAGCGGGCCTCATAAATGTCACTCCTTTCTGGGTGATATTAATGGCAAATGTCAAAGACCAAACTTACAGGAGGTTAATGTTCCCAAATACGCACAAACTCGTGTATGAACACTGTCAAACACGCAGATTTTCACCACTCAGACAATGACTTTTGAAAGGAGGTAGAGAGGAAGTGGGCCTGCAGAGGAGCTGTACATCTTAAAGACTGTAATTACACATAACTGTCAGTCTAATTAAAGCTTTTAATGAACTCTGTTAGAGCCCAGAAAGGACAAAAAAACTGCCACTGGAACACAAGCATTGTTTGTTTGTGGAGTGTGATAAATGATGAGCTCAAGGAAGAATGTGCACACAAACACAATCAAACATTTTAATGAGGCTCAGAGCAGCTTTGAGGTCCACCATCTAATAAACATGTGTACATTCAAGGGTCTTACACAAAAACACACACGGAAAACTAATTATTCCTGTCACTTTCAGCGGTGATAAAGTGTTAAAGTTCTGCCCACTGCAGAGGCGTGACCAGAGCAGTAAGAAAGACCTTTGGAACAATTGAATTCGCCATTAGGGAAAACTTTATTTAAGATTTAGCCTAAATGTTGCACAACTGAGGTTTTATCTACGTAATAAATCATTAACTTTGGCGGCCTAAACCGTTGGCTGCCCTCTTTCACTGGCTGGCCTGATATCGAAAAATAGATCGCAGTCAAAGAGCGGAAAAATGTCGGGCCTGGATCTCAGGGCTGATATGGTGCAGCAGAAACAAAAAAAATCAAACGGTATTTTAGTCTGGGTGGGCAAACAGCGATGATGTAGAGCAACCACTTTACTTGGCTTTTTAATACCGGTTTTACGTGTTTTTAATGCTTTTTGTCCAAGTTTGGTTTAGTTTATCCAGTTTCTGAGTCGACTTTGTTGAGTTTTCTTGGTTTTCTTGGTGTTTAATTTAATTAATTTTAACTCCATTTCCTGTTTTATTTGGTCCTTTTCTGCTTTCCACCTGGATTTCATTTGTCAATCAGCTTAGTCCCTCGTTTTCAGTTTCTCCTTGCTGTTTTTTTGCCTTCGTCTTGTTTACTTTGAGGTGTTGTTTGCTCTTGTTTGGTACATTTCAGTTTAGACGGCCCAAGTATTTAGATTTTATCTCAAGCCTGGCTGTTGCCTCCTGTGTGTCTGCGTTTGGGTCCATCTTCCACAATCCACTAGCAAACCTCCAATACAAAGTAATGATGTACTCTTTACATTACAACTCTATGTACTTACTGTAAAAAAAAAGGAAATAGTGTAGAAAAAGGTTAACAGCGCTCCTGTCTCCCATAATTAATAAAAGTGCTTCTAATTTCCTAGAATTTGACTAAACTGATATCATTAATGGGACAACGGGAGATAAATACCTCTGGTCTTTTAGAACTTGGACTTTATTATTAGTCGGCCCAGTTTGTGTAATAACACTATTAATAATAATAATACTTGTAACGTCTGGAATTTCAAGACATACTATTAGTAGAAGTATTGACATCAATACCAAAGGCAATTTTGACTGTATGGGTCTTTTTTTGGTAATTTTCTGGTAGAGTTTGAGAATTATACACTCCACCATAACACTTAAATACTGGCAGCAAAGATAAGTATTTTGAAGTTTATTTTTTGAGTATTTTAACAGTACAGTACTGTATATCGAACTAAACCTTAAAAACTGTAACCTAGATTTAGGTTTCATTTAGTTCTGCTGTATAAATTATAACACTTATTACCTACAGATGTTTTAGAAAAATCACTATTTTAACTTTGTTTATATAAATCAAAACGAGTTAAATAAAAAGGAAATGTAAAACTAGTCTTTAGAGTAGCACGCTGAAATGTTACACCAGAATATAATGTGATGATTTATATTCTAACAGAAAATATAATTACAGTTAGGTGCTTAAATTAAACTTGTTAAGGTATTAACTGTAAAAGAAATGGCAGCAGTAATGTCATTACTTTACATGTTCTTTAAAGAGCGTCAACTGTAATTTATAATATGTGATAGTAGGATGATAGTCGGTAATTTAATGAAACAACATTTTTCTATTTATTCAATAAGGGGTAATATAGAAAAAACAACCTCAAAAAACATCAGTTTGTACACTTGTTCTGAAGCAGAAAAAGAGTACATTTCCACTTCCTTATCATCAGTATTATTACAACAACTTTCATATATTTTGCATTAATCTTTATCACTTTAAGGCTTAAAGCCAGTTTAGTGATGGACGAGTCTCTCAGGAATAGCGTTAGCTTAGTGCTTTTTTTCCCGCCTACGTTTTAATTTCTTTTTCTGAGACCACGTCTCCAATTTTAATGTCACCTGGGTTTCAAAAGGGATTATAATCAATCCAACATCTCATGAGGTTCATGTTGTCAGTAAGTAAGAGCGGGCAGGGTATGATTGTCAGAGAATAATATAAATTATCAACTGTTATTTGTTAAGTGTAACGTATAACCATAAAGCATGTAAAATACAGTAAAAAATACATTAAAAAAGGAAATACCTTTAAATTCAACTGATGTCAACTCAAGGTGGCAGAATGTTACTTCTAACAGACAAAACTCTCAACAACCAAGTTCCATTTTATATAAAAGATTTTATTCTTCAGTATTTTCCTGACAGAGCACTTCGCTCTTAGACTGCAGGTTTACTTGTGGTTCCTAGAGTTTCTAAAATGGGAGGGAGAGCTTTCAGTTCTCAGGCTCCTCTCTTTTGGAACTAACTTTCAGTCTACTTTTCAGACTAAGCTTAAGCACTTCCTTCTTGATAAATCCTATAGTTAGGGTTGGCTTGGGTTTCTTAAGCTATCCCTTAGTTATGCTGCTATAGGCTTAGACTGCTGGACTTCCTCGCTCAGCTGCTGTCTTTACTTGTTCCACTCACCATGGTTGTTTTTGCAATCATTGCTGACATTAACCTGTGTTTTTTTCTTTGTTTTTCTTCCCATAGAAACCACACATCAACCATCTCTTTCCTGTCCTCTCAACCCCCAGCCGGTTGAGGCAGATGGCCGCTCATCTTGAGGCTGGTTCTGGTTCTGATGGAGGTTTTTTTTCTTGTTAAAAGGGAGTCTTTCCTTCCCACTGTTGCCAGTTGCTCAGGATGGGAGATTGCCATCCCAAAAAAGGTTTTGCAGCAAACTGTTGGTTTCCTTAGACAACCTTTCTACTAATTGGCATTTCATAACGTACTGAATGTAAATGTATTGTCCTGAATATATAAATTAAGTGAAGTGAACTGAATTGAATGTGAATCTCGCAATGTCAAAGCTTTTGCAATTTTGCATAAATGTAAATGTTGGAAAGAAAATCTGTTTACTGTTAGTAAATTAGTGTTTAATTACATGCACAGGATGAAGATTTGAATGATTGACAATTATTGAAAAACACACATTAACATACTGTTATGAATTGACATTACATTTATTTATAGTGTTTTAAAAGTGACCCTTTTCAGTCGCCAACAGAAGGGAAAAACCAGCATTTGCTACAAATCATTTGCTCAAGAGGAAAAAAAAAGACACTTTTAAATCATGGCTGGTTTTAAAGCATTTTAGGCTGTTATTAAACAGTAACGGTGGAGACATGATGGGAAACAAGGTTAGATGGGGATAAAATAACAAGCCGGTCGCCAGAACAAGGGTTCTGTGATTCATGATTGATGCTTTAATCCCTTGGCCACCGGGTCAACGCTGGCATCAGTGTGTTAAGCTACTTTTTATAATCAACCTCTATTGCAGCTTTTCTACTTTAAAAACATAGCGTTGTAATTTTACAGATTCCAAAGGCTAGTTTCTCTTTCTCTAGTTACAACTTTCTTTTCTTTTATGAAAAAAAAGCTCAATTTTGACCATTATTCCGTGTACTCCTACCATTAGTTTTATTTATGTCTATTTTAGGGCTTCAACTCGTTAGTAAAGAAATGTTAGGGACAAAGAAAACAGTCTCTTTTCGTCCTCCCTGGAGCTTTCTTCTCTCGCTGCACGCCATTCTGTCAACCAGCTGTTATGTCACACACACACACACGTGCACGTACATGCACGCTCAACCTGGCTCAGTTATACTGTTTAAAATGTAGCAGCCAAGACCGAGCTATCGAGCACGGAGGTCCCGCTAATGAATCAACACACATTCAACACAATGTAGCAGTGTGTGTGTGTGTGTGTGTGTGTGTGTGTGTATATATAATTGTGTGTGTTTGCCCTAAATGTCCTTGAACCGGGGCAGAAAACGGAGTCGTGCATCTGTGTGTGTGTGTGTGTGCCCTTTGCAATGTAATATACATCTCGAAATGTTTCACTAATCTTTACCAGTCCAGTTTCTCTTTCTCACCTCCCCCTCCCTTCCCTCCCTCCCCTCGCTATTATTCTTGTTTCCAAAAGAGGAAAGTAGCAGAAACACACACACATAAATACAAAAACATGGGAGGCAGCCAGCCGAAATAATACATCTTGACATCTGTGCCTGCATACTGCTCGAGGGAGAGATCGGGGAGAGGGAGAGTAAGTGGAAAGAAGAGAGGAGGAATATGAAGGGGAAGATGATGGACAGCAGAAAGCATGGGGGCAATTATAAACCACTTGTGCATGTGTTGTAGATGTACACTTATTGTGCGCTTTAATATATGTGAAAGGGGAAGAGTCTGATGGTGTTTGTTTAGCTCCTCTGCGCTCACAACTGTGTGCTTAGCTGTACGGCAGTCTGTCTCCGTGTTTCTGTTTCTGAGTGTGTGTTTGCAGAACCCTCATGCAGACATGTGGGTGTATTTGCATTCTGTATACCTTTAGTTTAAACGTGTTTACAGTTGTGTCTTTAATCCTATTTGCAGCTCGTGAGCGTGTCTGGAGGTAACTGCGCAGGAGTACATCTGTGCTGCAGTCTGTCTGCATCTCCTCCCTAAATGTGTGTTTTACTGCTTTAATCTCCTGCTCCCGTTTGCTTAAGTGAAATCATCCACTCACGTCTGGTTAATGCAAGACTGGAAAAACCTGTGCCGATTAGCACAAAGTTCCTCTCCGAGCCTGTCCTGAGGTCTGTTTGCGTTCCTGGCTGTTTGATGTGGAGTTTATTTCGCCTGACTGCTGAAAGATAACTGTCTCTTTGTGTCACCTCAGTTGTCAAGTTCAGCAAACTTCGTGTGGCAGATAAGATCGTTCTCACGCCGTGGAAACAGGCGGCGGGTCTGCTGAGGTGGATAAAACAAAGAGGGGGGAAAACAAACTTGTGCAGCGAGTTTAACAAATACAAAATGGCAGAGCATAAAAAGCACACCGAAAGGAGGTTTCTGAATGACTGGAAAATGACGCCGACTGATTGAAGAGCTTGACAATGAGCGATGACTGATCCATAAGATAAGAAGGTCAGAGGACAGAGTCGGTGTTTTATATAAACAACCCTGAAGGGAAATGCAAAAGTGTTCACTCACCATGAAGATAAAGATATCAGATAAACCTCTGACATGATGTCATGTTTTCCAGGATTAACACTTTTTAAAATTTGCTTAAATTACATATCTTCTTGTTCAAATGCAGGAAAGTGGCTGCAGAATCAGAGCCTGAGCCAATCGGGGCCATGGTCATTGGTTTTTGGGCAGCCTTCTATTTTATCTACTTATTTTATGACTTTCATTTTTTTATCTTTGTGTCTATGATATTATTTTGATATAAAGCATCTTGTGATTTATGTTTTATCTATATAAATATATAAATAAAATGACCCTATTTTTTCTTATCAGTTGTAAGTTATTTAAATGATCATACTTACTGTACATATACCCTGTATAATCATATTTGGACACTGACATATATTAGTAACTGGACACAGGAACATAAAGCAAAGTTTAAGCCGATGTAAACCTGTAGAGTCCAGTCCTGGTCCTGGAGGGCCACAATCCTGCAGGTTTTAGGTCTTCCCCTGCTCTTCAGCAGGTCTTCAACTTCTGCAGAAGCCTGTTAATCACTCAGTCTTTCAAATCAGGTGTTCAATGCAGAGAAACACCAAGAACCTGCAGGACAGTGGTCCTACAGAACCTGGGTTGGACACCACTCATGTAAACGAATGGAACATTTTTTTTTCCCCAGGAGTTGACTTCTGTTAATTCATAGCTCTTACTTTGCTGTTGTATTTTTAAAAACACATTTTTCAATTACGTTTAGTTGTAATTAGTTACTTGATGCCTAAAAATCCCACGACTTCGTGGAGTGGGAGTAGGTGGGGCTTATATTAAAGACACAACATGGCAGCTCCTGTCAACAGGGATAATTTGGCTTCAATTTTTAACAAGACCAGAAACCAGAAAGTTTTCTTATTTTCTGACTCATGTCTCGACTGCTTCTTTTAAACTGCAGGCTGCAAACTGTTGGGTTTCTGGTTGGAGTTGAAGGTAAAAGAAAACTCATAAGTCTTTTCACCGCTTCCCCTTTTTTTCTTTTTGGTCTGCCTTCAGCTTCCATCAGACAACTAAAGGAGGGGTGAGAGAGCACCTGAGTGAGGCGTGCAAAGAGGGTGACAGACAAACAGAGGAAGGAGAGTTTACCACCTGAGTGAAACTTTCAACAAGGTCAAGTGTGCAGTTTTGGTGCAAAAGAAAACCCCAGCGAGGGCCAATTCATATTTTTAAAAAATGCCTTTTACACACAGCGCCGACAGCAGAGAGGCGAAGATTTCAAGCTCCTGTAAGAACACAAGCCCACTACTCTTACCTCCAAGGACTTCTAGCAGCTCTTTTAAGGGTCTGTTTTTTTTATTTTTCTTTAAAAAAAAAGTTTTCCACAGCTTGCCAAAAATGGCAGATGGCTGATATCTCCACTCACAAACTGACTGACAAAATCTCACTAAACAAGATTTGTTTAGGCGGTGAAAAGACTGAAATAAGTGAGATGTGCTCTGTTCAGCACCAAAACACCGGCAGTTAAAATATCATTTCCACAGGAAAAAAAAAAAAAATTCTTTAAAAGCCTAGCATTCCTTGAAGGAGTCCAAATCGCCTGCCATCTTTCATGCCAGCGTTTTACACTAAGAGTTACTTCAGAGTTGTAGCTGTTGTTGTCAAACCTTTTAAATGACGTGTGCGACCTCATGTGATCTGTTAGCGCCTGGATTATGTGCTGTGAACGACTCTCAGCTACTACCACATCAGATCTCTGTAACATACGTTGAGCCTTTTCTTTTCGTTGGATAAGGTTAATTAGCGTCAATTAGACCAAAAGTTGATGAGGTGCAGACTTTCTGAAAGCTTCACTAAAATTCATCCAGTGGTTCATAAGATATTTTACTAACAAACAGGCTTGACTCCAGCTGGTAATGCCAGTTTTAAGCGATGTCTTAAGGAAGACCGTTAGCTACAACCACATCAAACTTTAGCTCAATATCTGTAAAGTTGACTGAGTTATAGAGATTTTTGTGTTTCCTGAGTTGAGGTGAGTTGGCTATGGCAGCCATCTTGAATTGAATTGGGTCCAAACGTTAACCCTCCTGCTGCCCTTGGGTCAAAATGACCTATGAGTTTTTAAACTGAGGCCTTGTGGGTCATTTTGACCCAAGGGCAGCAGGAGGGTCAATCAGTTGGAGATAAACACCAAATGAAAGTTTCATTAAAATCTGCTGACTGTTTCACCAGATGTTTTGCTAACAGTTCAGACAAACGAACACAAAATGGCTAAAACATTATGGCTCCGCCTTCATCAGCAGGCCGTAATAACGCATATTTACACTCATGGTTTTACTGGCTAAAAATATCTTCTCAGAGACAAAAAAAAAGGTATCAAAAATCCTTGAAAACAGGTAGAATCGTGTTAGATTTTCATGTAACACAAAACCCTAAATAAACCATGACTAATTCATCCCTCGGTGTCAGATTTTTTTTCGTAGTACTGCCAAAAAACTTCTTCGATGACTTTATTTGTAATCTGTTTAAAACCGCTAGCTCCAAGTACTGTAAATCTAATCTTCAATTCATCACACGGTTCCTAATCACACTCCAGAAATAACAAACCTGGAATTACTTAGTCTCTTCCTTCTCCACAAAAAAAAAAAAAAAAAAATGAGCAGAGCCAAAAGCAATCAAAGCTTTATAGTTGGCATATAAATCACCGAAGACTCCCAAACTGCCCTGTTTGTCTTGTAGAATAAACTAAGTCTCCAATTTTAATTAAATGTTCTCCTGATTTAAAACGGACATGCAATAATGTAAAAACGCCGGCTTGCCAAGGTCAGGCTTGTAAAAACGGTTCCTAAATCTTCAAATCAGGAGAAACCTGGATTTAACAAAAAAAAAAAAAAACGAAAAAAAAAAAGGTTAAACCAATAAGAGACGGAGCGTTCTCCATTAAACTGTGATTGGAGCAGAACCAGTTGGAACCCCTCAGGAAAAATCTCCTAAAACTCACTAAATGACATCATCCCCTAATTTACATAATTAACACTGCACATATAATTATACTCATGACTCAAATATTATAAATATAAAACATCAACATAACTGTTCAGTCTGACTTTTAGTTACGCTTATCTTAGTCTTATCATAATTATCACAATTCTATGTAATTTATTCTAGGGAAACAATAGTAACTTTTGTTTTTATTTGACTTCTACTTATTTAATTTGTTCTCTTTCGACTAATCTTTACATTTTAGAATCCATGTTTTCACAAATTTACTGTCGCCATAGGGGCCTGAATGAACCAAGCTCCATCTTATATTAAATATCTGATTTCCATCCATCTTTTCCTCTCAGACTGAAGGTTTTTTCTGGTTCCTAGAGCTTCTAAAGGTAGAATGGGAGGCAGAGCTTTCAGTTATCAGGCTCCTCTGTTGTGGAACCAAGTTCCAGTTTCTGTCCTTCGGGCTGACACCCTGTCTACTTTGAAGACTTTCCTTTTTGATAAATCTCATAGTTAGGTTTGGTTCGGGTTTCCTAAGCTCTGCCTTAGCTCTGCTGCTGTAGGCTTAGATTGCTGGAGGACAAACTGACTCCCTCTGCTGCTGTTTTTACTCCCTCTGCTGAAACTTTAGCCATCAATAACCTGTTTTTATCTTTTTTTTTTACTATAGGAACCACACCTGGACCAATCCTTCTGTTTGTGTTCTTCCTGTCCTCTCAAACCCCAGCCAATCCAGACAGATGGCCGCTCATCCTGAGTCATTTCTTTCCACTGTTGCCAACCTGCTGCTCAGGATGGAGGCTAATGATGAAATAGATTTGACACAATCTGCTGGTTTCCTTAGATAACTAACTTCTATCTAGCATTTCATAATGTATGTTAATGTTTTGTATAATAATTAGAAATAAATGAATATAAACAGATTTATTTTGTGTAGCGCCCTAAGATGACTTTGGTAGTGAAATGGCGCTACAAAAACTGAACTAAATACTCACTAAATGTAGCAACAAAGTTTCTAAGTTGGCAACACTGAAGATGAGGTAAGAAGCTATTTGTCACAGCGGGGTCCTCTTCTTCTTCTTCTTTGTTTTGGAGGCGCAATCAAGAGAGCAACTGAGCGGGGCTGGAGGTGCCAATGAATTAGTTCACTGTTTTCACTCATTACACCAAACTAACTGCCTCACTTTTTTTTTTTACAACCTTTTCTTCATCTTTGACTTCTCTGGCACCACACACACACACACGCATGCACGCACACACACACACAAAGCCAACAAAGACCCTGCTCATAATGAGGGCATAGGGGTGTCTGAGTGTGTGTTATTCTTTGTGTGGTTAGTGTGTGTGAGCGGAGCGGGAAGGATTATGGCAGCTCCAACGCTGTGAATAGGGGCCAGGCCGGGCTTTGGCCCTGGCTGAATTAATTACTCTAATTAGCTTCTTAATTGCATATATTAAACCAGTGGTTAGCAGGGCTGGAGCCGCGGTTAGGGCCTGGATCTAAACCTGGAGCCGGGGGGGGGTGGGGACCGGCGGACAAAAGACCATTACGCACCAACACGGACACACAGAGCAAAGTGGGAAAGCAGCTCCACCTTCTCTCCCCCCCCCGCGCCCACTTGAGATGGTTTGGAGTGGAGAAACGAGACCTCGGCGATGAGGGTATTCAATTATCCAAACCTCCTCCCTCATCAATATATAATCAGAGCATACTGCAGCAGCAGATGGGTGTTACCATGATGGACAACAAGACACCCCCCCCCCACTCCTCTGGGGGGTTAATATTAGAACCACAGGGACCACTTAGAGTCAGCTTCATCTGAAACCTGGCACCGTATCACTCAGCCAGCGCTCCGACCCGCCAGACTCCGCCGCTGATTCGTGACCAACATGAGCCGAGATTCTTCAGGACACTCGCTACTTTTAGTTTTTAAGCTAGCCTTCCGCTAACTGAAATCTGACTAATTATGGAGCCAACTCAGCCAACGGATCTTAGAAAACACAAAAAATGACTCCAAGTCAGCCAATATTACAGATATCGTGCTAAAAATTGTCTAGTCGTGGCTGAGAGTCGTTCACAAAACACACTTTGGGTGCTAACTGTTAAGAGTCAAGCCTGTCTGTCTGTCAGCAAAATATCTTGTGAGCCACTAAAGAGTAATCGTCAGAGTTTAAAACGCTGCCATAAAAGGTGGCGGGTGATATGCATTCGTTCAAAGGAAGAAAGGAAGAGAGGCCTTCATTTGTAGGTGTTTAAAAGATCTGTGGTTTGAAGAGCTACCGACTGCAGGTAAGACGTTCGCTACTCGTGCCGTTTCCGCGGAACCTCACTTCAAAAGACCTGAGCTCCCCTTTAGGAGGAGGAGGAAGAGCAGAAGCAGAGAAAACGCCTGGTGTTGTTTCTAAAAGGCGCCCAGAGCGTCTCCCAACAAGAGCGATTAGTGGAGAACAAGCAAACAGCGAGTCCGCTAATGAATCCGCCTTCAATAAACAGACGGGCGCGCACGTGCACGCACTCACACACGGCGCGCACGTGCACAGGCAAAGAGTGATAATGATGTTCTTTGTTGAGTTTTGGTGGGGGGGGGGNAATTAGGGCTGCTTAAATGGCGGGTAAAAAGGATTTGCAGCTGATTGTTTGTCCTTGTGTGTTGGAGCCGCGGGCCATCTTGCTCCTCTGAGTGTCAACACCGTCTCCTTCGACTGTCGGGGAGAAAAATAAAAAAAATAAAATCCTCGTCTCTTCATCCCGTCCAGCAGCCGAGCCTTTCCTCGTTTCACTCCATTCTTCCTGCTCTTCTTTTCTTTTTTTTCTTTCATGCTCAAATTATTCAAGCTTGTCAGTTTCCACCACATTTTACACACTCACTCACTCTGTGTGTCCCTATCTCTCTTTGTGTGTCTGTCTCTGTCTGTGTGTCTGTCTCTCTCTCTCTCTCTCCCTGTCTCACACTCTCTCTCTCTCTTACTCTCTCTCTGTTTCTCTCTCTGTCTCTCTCTCTTCCTCTGTCCCTCTCTCTTCCTCTCCCATACTCTTCCTCTCCATCTTCCACTGCTGAACAGCTGTTGGATCCAACTGTGGAACACCATAATCTGACTCACACACTGTAAAAATATCACTAAAACACTACAAAAAAAGGCACAATACCAGCAGTCTGTAGTTGTGTCCTCTTAAAGGAGCAGCGTGTTAATAACTTTTAATTTGTTGGGTAAAATGCCTCCCAGTGTTTGTTAGAAAGTGGAGATGCTGCGCAGATGTTTCTCAGGATTTTCTTGTAAATCTAATTTTTTTTTTCGTCCTCGTTTATCTGCAGCTCCTTCGCTTTGCTTCAAACTTTTTGCCTCTTGGTGAAACAAACAACCGCAGCTGCTACGAAACCCAAAGTGCCACCAAATCAATGAGGAACATTTCATCACAGTGTTCATTATTGTACAACATGTCTCACAGTGACTCCAGCTAATAAACAGGCTTAACTTATTATTGGGTTAAACTGTGAACACTAATTATGTGATCACTATTCAAACTAGTATTTTCCCTTTTTGTCCTGTACATTTTGCACACTTTGTGCCGTTTAAGCTATCAATACACCAAAATGTTTAGCTCCTTCAGGAGGTGGGTGCTATGAGTTTTAGTTTTGGTAACTTTTAGTGTTATTTACAAATAATTTCCCCATAGAAATGCATAAGATTGTCTTTTTTTTGTCTTTGTCTTTATGCTACTTTTAGCTCTAGTTGCACTGTTGTTTTAGCTTTCAGTTAGCTTTTTGCTCCTTTTAGCTCACGTTTTGCTTCTTTTACCTCAGTTTCAGCTTCTCCTTTAGTCTCCATGACGTTTTTACTTTAAATTTTCATTTCTCTCAGTGTTATATTTCTGATTAGTTTCTTTATTTTGTCAAAGAAACTAATACTAATATCACAACAGCATCAGTTGTAACAAAAGCCCTTTTTTTCTACTTCTCTCTTGCAGACGGGCGAGTCAGAGTCCAAATCTCTGACCGGAACAAAGCTTGTCAGATCCTGGAACTTACAGTAACAACCTCTGATTAACTGCAGCCCAAACAGCCTTTTGCATTATTAATTATTCTTCCACACATCAATAACGTGATGAGGGAAAATTTTCCACGTCTTTTCCAGCCTCAGTTGGAACCACAGACTGTAAACATGAACAACTGGACACGCGGACAGAACCTGGAAGTTGAAGCCAAAACTGTCGGCTTTCTGTCTGCTTCAGCAAACTTGATGTATTCTTATCTTCTTCGCCTACTTTTAGATACTCTTCTGCTACTTTTAGCTAAAGTTTTGCTGCTTTTAACTTACAGCCTTTTGCTAATTTTAGTTTTGAGCTAATGTTCTGCTACTTTTAGCTTGCATTTTGCCCCTTGTAGCTGACCTTTTGCTACTTTTAACTTTAAGTTTTTGCAGCTTTTAGCTATTAGCTAGCCGTTGGCTTCTTTTAGCTTTTAGGTGACCTTTTTGCTGCTTTCTACTTGCCTTTTGCTAGACTAGCCTTTTGCTACCTTAGCCTTTTAACACTTTGAACTAAAATCCTTTTGCTACTTTTAGTTATTAGCTAGCCTTTTGCTACTTTTTAATTTCAGATAGACTTTTACTACCTTTAGCTTTGAATCAACCCTTCACCATTTTTGTATAATCTTAGTTCTGAGCTAATGTTCTGCTACTTTTAGCTAAGGTTTTGCTGCTTTTAACTTACAGCCTTTTGCTAATTTTAGTTTTGAGCTAATGTTCTGCTACTTTTAGCTTGCATTTACCCCTTGTAGCTGACCTTTTGCTACTTTTAACTTTAAGGTTTTGCTACTTTTAGCTATGAGCTAGCTTTTTGCTACTTTTAGCTAGCCCTTCGGTACTTTTTAATTTCAGATAGACCTTTGCTTACCTTAGCTATTATCTAGCCTTTTAACACTTTGAACTAAAATCCTTTTGCTACTTTTAGCTATTAGCTAGCCTTTTGCTACTTTGTAATTTCAGATAGACTTTTACTACCTTTAGCTTTTAACCAACCTTTCACCGCTTTTGATATTTTTAGTTCTAAGCTAATGTTCTGCTACTTTTAGCTTGCATTTTGCCCCTTGTAGCTGACCTTTTGCTACTTTTAGTTTTTAGGTGACCTTTTTGCTGCTTTCTACTTGACTTTTGCTAGACTAGCCTTTTGCTACTTTTAGTTATTAGCTAGCTTTTTGCTACTTTTAGCTAGCCTTTCACTGCTTTTTAATTTCAGATATACTTTTGCTACCTTTAGCTTTTAACCAACCTTTCACCGCTTATATTTTTAGTTCTGAGCTAATGTTCTGCTATTTTTAGCTAAGGTTTTGCTGCTTTTAACTTATAGCATTTTGCTAACTTTAGTTCTGAGCTAATGTTCTGCTACTTTTGGCTTTCAGCTATTGTTTTGTTCCTTTCAGCTTTTAGTTCCCATTTAGCTGATTTTAGGTGCTAGCTAGTGTTCTGCGTCTGTTTTTAATTTCAAGACATTTCCTGTCTTTATGCTCGACTCTGTTAACCTCACTCGGGGGGGGGGGGGGCAGGTTACCATAAGAGAACGAGTCTCACCCAAAAATGGCGAACAGATGTGTTAGTGCGAGAAGTTTCAGCGTGTGAAAGCAAACACACACATCGTGGAAAGGTCCAAACGGCGGCCTGTGAGAACGCGCTGATTCTGCTGATCGGGGGTCATGTTTGCGTGAACCTGAACACTAAATCAAGGCTATATTAGCAGAGTGAGACGCTCCGCTGATGGCAGAGGTCAGGCAAAAAGGTGCGCTCGTTTTAAACCCCCTCCTGTGCCTGATTACCAGGACTCGCATCCTTCTGCGGCACAATGACGACTCTGTTTGTTGAGCTGCGACAGTGGAGTTTGTGTATCTCTGTGTGTGTGTGTGTTTGTGCGAGGCGTACAGACAGTGTTGGAAGGTTAAATGAATCATACACTGTGAACCAGGCCCAATCCAATTAGGGAGGTATTCTTCTTGTCTGACCTTTAGCGGGAGAGACGCATTCACACTCACTCATGCAATCAACCCCAACCCCACCACCGCCGCTAAACACACAAACAACATCCGCACAAACATGACAGTCACGCAAGCTGCACACACACACACACCAAATCTCACAGACAGTAGCTGCGCTCTGATTGCTGACCTAAATCGGCCAGGCGATCTGTCACTTTCTCTTACTCACACTCAGCACACATCTCTTTTTTTCATCTTTTTCCTCCCCTTTCTTTCCTCCATCTCTTCTCGTTTTCTCTCCCAGCGTCACTTCACATCAGCTCATACTTGTCCCTCTCCTCTATTATCGTTGCCAGAAAGGCCTTTGCCTTATTTGTACCAACAACGTGGAGATATGCATACGGACATGTGGTGTGAGTGTGCTTTTACTCTGGGCTGCATGCTCAACGTGCACATGATCCCGTGCATATAATTAAAGGCTCCCCATATCGCCTGCCTCTCAGAAAATAATCTTATGCAATATAGTGTACATGTTGTGAATAACTCTCAGCTACTACCACATCAGATCTTACCTCAATATCTGTAAAATTGACTACGTTATAGCTATTTTTATGTTTTCACATGTCAATAAACTGCGGCGGCCATCTTGAACGGGATCGGCTCCAAACATTAATCAGTTGCAGATGGATACCCAGTGATTACTGTCTAAGAGTTTCATTAAAATCCATCCTCTGGTTCATGAGATATTTTGCTAACAGACAAAAAACTGTTCAGTTAATGCTGAAGTTTTAAGCAAATTTTTTTGCACAAAGAGTAGCACTTGGAGTACGTGTTGTGAAGGACTCTCAGGTACAGTCACAACAAATTTTAGCACAACATCTGTATAATTGACTAAACTACAATCGTTTTTGTGTTTTAGAAGATAAGTAGGGTGCGGCGGCCATCTTGAATCGGGTTGGTTTCAAACATTAATCAGTTGTAGATGAACATGCGTTAATTACTTCCAGTAAGTTTCATTGAAATCCGCTCAGCGGTTCAAGAAACATTTTGCTAACAGACAAACGGAGTCGACAGCAAAAAGTTAATGTAAATTTTAAAACCAAGATCTTACGCCACCTGTTAGCAGAATTTGGGATCAGTCTCAGCTCCTCCCACGCCAAATTTTAGCTGCACGTTAGTACAACTGACTGAATTAGAGCCATTTTTGTGTTTTTTTAGGTTCTACAGGCTGTGGCAGCCATCTTTATTTGGGCTTGCTCTGAAAGTGGATCAGTCGTAGATCAACATCCAAAGATAACTTTCAGTTTTCAGTTTAGTTCAAACTTTGTCAAGTGGTTTATGAGTTATTTTGCTAACAGAAAAAGATAACACATGGCTCAGTCATGTGACATTTGAGTTTGACGACTAGTGTTTTAAATGAAGTCATCATCTCCACTCTCTGGGAGATCCAGATAAAGTTTCTCTCNGAATTAGGGTCCGGCTGCTCGGACCGGGCCAGGAGCAGAACTGCCGGCGCGTCCCCCCGCCCCGCCCCGCCCCGGGTGGGGGCACAAACATAAACACGCTTCAGGTTGAAAAATGTACCGCCGTTTAGCCCAATTATGTTCAGGGTGGTCTGAGCGGGACGGACTCAAGCCCCTTTTTTTTGACCGTAAAACACGCAGATCTGCTCCAACTGAAGATTTCACCTCCCTGTCAGGAGACGTCTGATCTTCTGTTGGTTCGAAGAGCCGAAGACAAACAACAACAACGCTTCCAAATGTCACCCAGAGTCCTGTAATTACTGTCTGCGCGCAGACAGAAGCGGCTTTCAGCAAATGGCTGCTTTCATTTAATTCTGTGACACAAACAGGAGCGTTATGAACTTTAAAGAAATCAGTCAGTCATTTCATTAAATTAACACAAATAAAAAACAAAGTTTACGGGAGAGCTACACGTGCAGACTGAGGGCTGAACTGTTGGAATCAGGGCTTTTATTTGATCTCGACGGCAAACAATGACAATTTACCTTCTTAAAATTAAAATCATGCAGTTTATGGATCTTCAGCTGTTGGGACAGAACTGAGAAAATCTAATTTGTCTTAAAGGAAAATAAAGTGTTTTGTAATGACTAAATATAGATTAAATTATATTGTTTTGATCTGAGTCGTATCCTAAAGCACACGTGTCAAACTCAAGGCCCGCGGGCCAGATCTGGCCCTCTGTAACATTTCATCCGGCCCTCTAGTCTGGTTCAGATCGAGTCTCTGATTCTTATTTAGCTTAAAAAAAACTGAGCCTAATTAGTGAAGTTTTCTCTTGACAGTGACTCAGAAGCCAACAATATATAGTTTTAATTTCTGTATGATCAGGTTTTTGTTGATGGCTTTTTAAAAAAATCTGTTTTAATGTTAAAAACTTCATTTAATAGCTGAGTGAGGCGTAAGAAATGACAGCTAATGATGAGCTTTTTGAAGTTTGATCTATTTGTCTGTGTTCATTAAAGTCTGTTTGCTCTAAATTCTGTATAATCTGTAACTGGGAAAAGGTCATTGATATTTCTATATGAATGATTTGACATAATACATCTAAAACCAAGGTTAATTTATGCAATTTTTAATAAATATTGATCATTATCGGCCCTTGGCTAGGACCAGATTTTTAATTTTGGCCCCCTTGCGTCACTGGGTTTGACACCCCTGTGCTAGAGAGTTGTATTATATTTGATCATATTGTATAGTATAATATAATATCTTATTGTATCATGTTTTGTATCTTTTTGTATTGTCTGATAACATTTTGTCTCGTACTCTATTCTATCATATAATTTGGTACAGAAATGTTGACAAAATAAAGTAGTTTTAAACACTTAATCTGAAATTTCTTACATTTTGCTAACCCTGAACACGTGTTTTTTACATTCAAGCATTCTGCAGGATAACTGAAGCGGGGGCAAACTGTTTTGCAGCTAAAATGATAAATTAACGGAAAAACAACAATTACAACAAAAAACACGCCATCGAAACAGCTTCAGTGCTTCTTGGAACGAATTTATACGTCTGGAGTTCCATTAAAAGCCTCAGCCACAAACATTCTGAGACGTTTGGTGTTTCGGACTCAGTTTGCGGAGACGCTTCCCTCTAATTGGACGAGCGGATCCTGAACTACGGTGGAAAAAAAAAATACTTCCTAAAACATCCCGAAGCCACAGGATCTCCTCGCCGCAGGGGTCAAAGGTTCAGGTTCTCTGTGTGTAATTTAGCAGCCGACAGGTGAGAAAGAAGAGTTTCCTCCTGAGTGTGGTTGTTTGCTTCAGAGCCTGGCAGGGGGCCTAAATCAGAGGGCTTAAACTCCTTCAAATATTCAGCAGATATAGATTTCCAGCAGTCCCTCGATCCTCCGCCTCTTCCACTCAGCTGCTTCTCATCCACGGCTCCTTTCCTTTCTTTGAATCGTTCGCTCTGGCTCGTCTCGCTGCAGTCACAAACAAACTTGTGCCTACACACACACACACACACACACACACACGCTCGTGTGCACTCGGGGAATCATAAAGTGATGGCAAAGAGGTGCAGCTCATTTAGTCTGCAGTGCGGTGCTTCTCCCCGCTTCCTCTCCCTCATTGTTTCTCCTTTTCTTCCCTCCTAGTTTACTCCATTTTGCTGTAGTTACCCGTCTTCCTCGTTCTTCATCTCTCCTCTCTCTCTCACTCCTCCTTTCCTTCCTCTCTTCTGAATTCTGCGTCGTTTATTTCAGCTTAACCCTGATAAATAAACCAGTGAGTACCTCTGCATTATTGAGCACGGTGACACTGCAGTCTGCACACATGAAGCCCGCCCCACTCTGTCCGGCAATCAGACCCCATTTATACACACACACACACACACGTCTGTCTCTCTACCTTTGCGGGGACTTCCCATTGACTTCCATACATTACTACACCCTAACCCTGACCATTACCAGTACATAGCTAACCCTAAACCAAACCTAAACTCAACTCACACCTTAGTCCTAAACCTAACCCCTAACCCAAAAACATCATTTCTCCTCGTGTGGACCAGGCTTTGGTCCCCACAAGGAGCAGGTGGTCCTCACAAGGTAGTGTATGTTAGTGTATGTCCCCACAATGTAGCAAATACAAGTACACACACACACACATATGTAACCCCACCCTATGCAAGTTTCACACAAATAATGCAAGTTTTTTTATATATATATCTGCTGATAACTCACAAACAGCCATTTTAGCCACACACCTTTGCAGGAAAGTTCAAAACCTTCCTATCAGGACACACACGTGCACACGCGCACACGCGCATGTACTTCCAGCTGCTCAGCTGTTCTGTAACTCATATTAGAGAGGTGGGGGTTGTTATCGCCCGCCGCTGAAGTTGGGAGGTGATAATGCTTTTCGTCCGTGTCTGTGTTAGCAAAATATCTCATGGCCCAGTGGGCAGGTTTTACTGAAACAGATTTTAGGAAACATAAAACTGTCTCTAACTCAGCCAGTTTTAAAAATACTGAGCTAAAACTGCGGATCCCCTTCTCGATCGTTGTACAAAAACTTTATTTAAAAATTTGGCATTAACTGTTAGCATAAACCCCGTCTGTCTGTTAGCAAAATATCTCATGAACCACTGGATGGATTTTAATGAAACTCTTAGATGGTAATTAACAGATGTACTTTGGGAGTTTATCCCATTCAAGATGGCTGTCACAGCTCAATGTTATTAGCCAACACAAAATAGCAACAACTCAGTAAATTTGACAGATTTTAAGCTAAAACCCACTGAAAGTCATCCTCAACTCATACTCTGAGCAGGACATCTCGTGATATCAAACAAGATCAAAATGGCTCCATTTCCCAGCATGTGATGATTATAGTCAGGAACTCTGCCGTGAAAGGCAGCGGGTGATATGCATTCCTTCAACGAATGCTCGGCCTTTAATCCATTTCTACTGAAAGCTTTCAAGGAATTATTAGAAACAGACATTTTACCAACTCACCTTTGTGCAGAAGTTTTAAAGCTTCCTAGCAGGATGCACATATTTCTAGCTGCTCAGCTGATCTATAATTCATATTAAAGGAGGGGGGGGGGGCTTGTTAAGCTTTGCTGTGTGTCTGTGAAGAAGCCCCGCCCCCACAACCATCCCCGGGGGGGTGTCTGCTCCGTAAACACACCACTGGGAGTCATTCCTGCAGAGAAAAGCACCTTCATCTCCGTTCTGCATGTCCACACAGCTTACACCTGCTGGTCACACAAAGTACCTGCAACTGCTCCAAATACACACACACACACACACACACACACACACACACTGCCATCTGTCACAGTGTCGAACAACAACAGCACTGCAGTCCCACGATGACTGACCCGCTCGCTACAACTGATCGGGACCAAACTTCATGTGAACATGTGTGTGACTTTCTTTTGGGCGTGTTGAAGGTTATTTTGGATGTGTGTGTGTGTGTGTGTGTGTGTGTGTTTGCCCCCTACATCCCTGCTTGTGTGCCAACGTGTGTGTGTGAGAGCACATATATTTACGAGAAAGCCCCAGTGTATGGAGATGTGAGCGTGCATATGTTAGCAGCAAAGAAGATTACTGACATCTGTGTGTGTGTGTAGGTGTGTGTGTGTGTGTATGTGTGTGTGTGTGTTTGTGTTTGAAAGAGAGAGACATCAGTCACATTTGAGGTCATATGTAAGTTGACTGTGAGGCTGCAATCATTCACTGCAGGTTGGTGTGTGTGTGTCACCCTGCCGATGAGATGCAGAAGCCGTGCATCAACATCCACCCTGCCTCCGTCTGCTGGCAGCCTCCATTCCTCTTCCTTTCTTTCCTTTACCTTCCAACACATGTCGGCTGAAGGCTTTGTCTGCATCTCTCCAGCCCTTTGCCCCGAAACAAACGATTCTGGTTTGACGGCTAGCAGCTCATGTGATGGCGAAGCCAGTTTTTGGTCATGGTCTGCAGGCTTTTCTTCTGTTCGCCTTTTTTTTGTTTTGTTTTGTTTTGAAACAGTTCTGAACCCTGTCGACTTTTCCCGTCCTTCCCGTCTTTCAACAGGTGTTCATTATCACACCTGTTCATCTGCTTTGTTTCGTTTTTATCTCGACGTGTATATATGTACACCGAAAGCCCAGAACATTAGAACCACCTGCCCGCTGTTGGAAAACCGCTCGGACCAGTCGGAGGAGTCCGGTTCCACGACGTTAGCAATGAAAGCTCTGGGACTTCATGTGCGCAGCTGCTGTTTGTCGGGCTCCCTTCCCAAAACAAACCATCAGATATCGTCAGATTTGCATATCTGCATCCTGGTTGATCACTCCAGACTTTTTGTCTTGTTCTCTTTGACCATTTCTAAGCAGGCATGTATGAGATAATGAAGTGGTGACGCAAAGAAGGCGTGAAAAAACTGTTTGGGACTTCGTGGCAACGTAACGTTGGTGCCGCTGAGAAGAAAAACAAGATAAATCTTTTCTCTCCTACGTGTTTCGTTGTTGTGTGGTTTGAATTATAGATTGATATTATGGAGACGTAAAGATGCAAACACAGAATTATGTTGTTTTTTTCACGTTTTATATTTACTTTAATAAATTGTTTGAATTTTCAAAATTTCGGTTTATTTCCATATTTAAAAAGTAAAAAAAAATTAAAACCTACATTTAAAACTAGATTCCCCACTCTGGCTACTAACTACTAAGTTTTATGTCACAATAAGTGGTTTTGACCTGACATTGTATCAGAAAAGGTTTATTTAAATTTATTTAAATTTTGAATATGTTTTAATTTTTAGGTACATTTAATTTAATTGAACTTGCTTATTTATTCATTCATTCATTAGATCCACTCATTTAATTTTTTTTAGCATTATATTATTGTTTTTAATTGAAAATAAAAACTGTATTCCTTATCAGTAAATTGTTAATGGACTTTTGTTACCTTTGAAGCTAATCAGGTGTTAGCTTCAAATTATTTTAATTTAATAATATAATATGTTAATTATTTAACAACAAAGTTTATGAACATCTGGCAGCTACATGTGTTTGTTTACTAACAGAAACAGCTAAATAAAGGTCAAAGGTTAAAGTTAGGGACTGTATTTGTTTACCTGCACAGACGACAGTGGGTCAAACCTCCACGTGGTTTTCAGCGGATTCAGCCGGGAGCTTTGTTTACATCGAGTGCGTACCCACATTTCAGAATCGTATATCAATATATCTGGAAAACTACTGAAGTAAAACTAACTCTTTCAAACTGCACCTTTTGATATAGCTCACAGTAACTTCATATTATGAGTACTTTTAAACAAACTTTAATGAAATTAAACACAATTTATGTTACAGAATTCATAGAAAGAGGTTTTTTTTAGAATTGAAAGGCACCCTTTCTGTCTTCATCTTGGGTACATTTTGTTGTTTATTGTAGAGAAATGTTGCACACAAGCTGCACTTTCTTAAAGGTTACATTTAAAAACCTTCCAAGCAGGCTTTAATTAGTGTTGCTGTAAAGTTCTGAGGAGGAACATGTTTCCTTTTTTAAAGACATCTGTCTGAAAACGTAAAGTTTACAAACCGGGAGCAGTCGCCGGGTTCGTGTGCATTCATGCAGACGGCGTGTTGCACGAGGCCGACTGCTCTGAAAGGAGGCTTTAAAACGCACTGAAAGGTATGATTTGTGGTTTGAGCCGAGTGTGTGAGAGAGTGTGTGTCGCAGGATCCGAGCGGTGAAAGACACGAGGGTGGAGACGCTGGGAGCCGGAGACAAAACAGAGAGCCAGAGACGCAAAAACGGGTTTACCTAAACTCTGACCTCACTTTAGGAATGAAAACATCAATCAATGGGTATGACAAATCAATTTCCCCACTCGTTCTCCCGTCTCCCCGGGATACGGAAGAAAAGAATTACATTTAATGAGATTCGAGTAATCTGATTACAGAACAGTGGCATCTGTGATGCATTAGAGACTAAAATAAATAAAAAATTTTAGGAAAGTTGGCACCTTTTCCCCCAAATTACTGAGATTTTCTCCAATTGTTTCTCTTCGGAGGATCAATTAAAGCACTTGTTGCTGATTGAAAAGTGGAAATCAGAACGTCTGGAGTTTCATTAGGATTTTATGTGTTTATTATGATGACAAATTGCACAGGAAGCCGGTTCACCCGGTGGGCTTTAAGCGAGTTACAGGTTCTCAGTAATGGGTTTGACTTTGAAATTAACTTTCCACCGACCTGTTTCCTCCCGCCGTGCCACCCGACACACACGCCGGGCGTTTTCTGCCGCGCGCCCACTCCGCGGCGTGCAAATGGAATTACGGCGCGTTATGCTTCTTAATTAACACGAGGTAACCCCCGAGGCCGCTGCCACGTGCACAAACGCACCCGCTTCACGCCGCGTGCGTGGACCAGCCGCGGTCCGGAGCATGTTCTGTGAAATTTCCACCGACATGGACAGTTAGTGGAACGCTGACGGCACGAGGCTGTGAATTTACAGTCGGATAAACTTATTAATTATCTCCACAGCTGTAAAAGAAAAATAAACAAAACTTTATACAATTCTTCATTAACGACATGTATGCCCGAGTAATTATCGCCTGTGTTTTTTCTGTTAGAAAAATATCTCACAAATCACCAAACACATTTTAATGAAACTTTCAGAAATTACTTATTGGGTTGACACCTACAGCCGATTAACATTTAGAGTTAATCCAATTCAAGATGGCCGCCACAGAAAGGCAATCTTAGCAAATACAAAAATTTCTGTAACTCAGTCAGTTTTGCAGATATTGAAGTAAACTTTGTTATGGTAGTAGCTGAGACTGATCCCTAACTTACACTCAGAGCGCTAACTGATTGCTTGAGATCTGTGTTCAAAACTTTGTCGTCAACTTCATCTGTCTGTTAACAAAATATCTGACAAGGAACCAGATGGATTCTAACGAAAGTTTCAGAAAGAAACGATTGGCTGCATATCGGCAGCTGATTAGCTTTTGGAGTCAATCCAATTCAAGATGGCTGCCACAGCTAATCGACCTTAGCCTGCACAAAAATATGTATACCTCAGTGAATGTTACAAATACTGGGCTCAGATTTGGTGTGGTAGTAGCTGAGAGTCATATGAAATATGGCAACGTCACACGGATGATGGTGTCATTTTTCAACAAAAGATTATCTAAAAGGCGGCGGGCGATATGCATTCCTTCGTGGAATGCTGGGATGTGTCATCAGCACGTTATCTGTCGAATCTGTTTGCGCGTGAAGGAGGCTGAGCATGTGCGACCTTCTTGCTGCAGCCGTGAATTGATCGGCGCCGAGCCGTCAATTGATCAGTCTGCCGCGCGGCCGCGGAGATAAAGGTGTTTCTGTCTCCAGACTCCTGATTGTCAGCCGAGAGCCCGTGAACAAAAAAAACACAGAATGTTGAAAACATTATCGTTTCTTTCTCCCCCTCTCTCCCCAAAAGGTCACACGAATCTGTTTATTCTAACAGGGGAGGGGTTATGTTCTCGTTTGTGCACAATAAGCTGTCAGCTGGATTTAAGATCATATTCGAGCTAATGACAGTTTAAACGTCTTGCAGGATGAGGGAGACGGAAAGAAAACAAAGACGTTCGCCGCAAAACTTAAGAGCTCCTCTCATGGTGTGTGGCTCCTGCAAACGGAGCTCACTTTGGTCTAAAAGTCGTCTAAACAACAGCTAAAAATACTTAAAGACATCTTGGTTAAAATCGAGCTCAGTTTGGTCTTAAAGTAAAAGTTTAGAAGCAGCTAGGACATAGATGGTAAAAAAAAATACATTTAAATTGCTATTTTTTGAAGTAGATGTTTAAAGAAACAACCCTGCCTGCAGACCTTTTATCCGTACAGAGATATAATAAAAGGATGCATCAAGGTTTTAATCCCAGAACTGCATCAGAACATGGCTGCTCTACAAATACATGCACATCTATAAACTGGTACTAATTGATTAATCTTTACATCCCTACAGCCTGGACAGCTTAATGTTTCTGCTTCATGTTTTATTTAAACAGGTCTTCATATTTAACACTTTTGTTCTCAGCTGAACGGAGCTATCGCAAATTCTTCTGTTTGTTGTTTATTAAAAACTAGTTTTATCCACTTTATAGTATAACAGTAAATTAAAACCAGGTCCTAACCCCTTAGACCTTAAACTAATCTATTCAACTTGGGTTTGAGAGTTGCTTTTGGCTTTCATTGCATTTTTACATGAATTCCAGATTTGGATTGCGCGTCTCACCAATGTTAAGTTGTTTGTGGGTGGTATATAAATAAAGCCATTGAGCGAAATGTGCTTCAAACTTAGAGACAGATATTCAGGTTTAAATGAAGGCTGCATGTAGGTTTAACATTGAAGTGGTGTCTATTGATTAGTAGTTTCAAAACTTCACACTACCATTGGAAAATATTGGGCTTGTTTCTTTCGAAATGCCTATTTTTTTTAGATTAAAACCATCTAACGTGTTGTATGTGTTGTATTTCCTTAAGGGCTGCCTGTATATTAGGCATGCCTGTGAATGTTCTGTATCTTCCTATTAACCAGATGGTATCCGGTCACAATTAGCCATTTATAGCGAAAGCAAAGGCGAGCAGAAACGAGAATGTTCTCTCGGAAAAGGTTAGAGTGCATTCTCTGTCTCACAGGTCCACTGTCCTAATTGTCCACGATAAATAAGACAAAAAGACCACCACTCACTGGAACTCTCACAGCTGCTTACGCTTTAATTTTACCTCCAAAGAACGGGTAACATTCTTTATATTGAAATAACTTCTGGTATTAGCCTCTATTTTATGTTCTTGCTAGTTTACCTGCTGGTTACGACCAAGCAAAGGCTGAGCTGAGGTTGGGGTTTACAAAACAGCTAATTAGTTTCACCAAAGTGTCTGTTACTCCTGCAATGAATCTGTGCTTTTAAAAAAAAACAGCTTTGAGACGTGCCTTTGCAAGATGGCTGCAAACTCAGCCGAGGAAAGCTGTGAAATCTTGTAGCGTCGTGAATGTATATGGGGCTTTTTAAAAGAAACGGTGCGCCGAGGGATTTTAAATCAGCAGTTAAATTTAGCTATCTGAGACAATGCTTTATGTGCCCTGTAAGTGTCAGTTTCTTACAGGCATATTTGATTCTGCTGTTTAAGATCTGTGAGTCACTGAAGGAAACCGCCTGCATTAATTTTCATCCGAAACCCACATTCTTCCACATTTGCTTTCCTAAATGCACTTTCAATGCACCAATAAATACCTTTATAAAAAAGACAGCAGATGGTGGCTCGGATCGCAGACTGTAACTTCATCCGAATCAGACCAATTTGCGTTTTTCATAGCAAACAACAGAATTAATTTTACGCTGATACTGACGTAGAGGTGCAGGAGAAACACGCCCAGCGCCTCGCCTCTCTTTTACAAACATGCCAGCTACGAGGACTGAGAGCGAAGACCGAGTGCACCAGAAACCGACAAACAAATATAGAACACAAAGAGGCAAGAGGGACTTGAAGACTTCGAAAGATCTGATATTCTCTTTGTTTATTTCCAGCTCTTTCTCTCCACGTCTGTCCCAGCTTCCTCCTCCTCCTCCCAGCTCTTTTCCGTCTATCATTTTCAGGGTTTTTTTTTTTTGTTTTGTTTTGTTTTCCTCCCCAAAAGCAGACAAGAAAGAAACGAAAAGAGCATTTGCACACCTGAGTGAATCGAGCTCGCAGGTGCGTGGGCAGAGAGCTGTGGGAATCAAACGGGGTCTCTCTCTTTGTCTCTCCCGCTCAGTCTCCCACTCCTGAGGTGTTTTTTTACAGCGCCGGTGTTTGTATTGGAAACTTGTGGGCGGTGGGAGTGCTCGCCTGCATGCTGGTGTGTGTTGAGTGCACTGCTTCATTTGTGAGCGCTAAATGCTCTTGGCTCTCGGCCCGTGTTTAAAAAAAAAACAATAACCCCCAGGTTTTGGGCTGGCGCGACCTTTACTTGCAGATTGTTCCGCCCGATGCAAACGCTGGGGCCCGGCTCGTCCTGATGACCTCAGCGGGTCTTCGCACGGCCCAACTCCAAACAAACCTTGAGAGTAAACCAAAACAAACCGTGCCCCGTCGGTTTGCGGTCGCCGCAAAGATGGCAGTGATGATAAACAGACCTGAGGCCGGGCGACACAAAGACCACCGTGGCCACAACAAACATGGTTTTTAAGGCGACAGAGAGGGACACAAGTTGTTATTCCTGAAATCCCACACAAGTGTCAATCTGAAATCCACTGCAAAACACACAAACGTCCTGAAATCCTTACGATCATCTGGTGATTTTTTCCTTTTTTTTTTTGGTGTGTCCTTTAGCTGTATAACCATCTGGATTAAACACAGATCTCAAACCTAATTACCATAAACACACCCGCCCAATCAGCGTCTTCATCACTGGAATAAACAAACACACTTAGGCACAATCAGAAATCAACCGTGTAATCATAACAACCCCCCATATCACCCCTCCCACACCCCGCAATACGGCTCAACACCACGCCCACAAACACTCGAGCACATGCAGCCGAAGTTTTGCCCCCCCCCCGCCACCCTCGGGCTCCTCGACTCACCGATGATGTAGTAGTCGTGCAGGCTCTTGAACTCGTGGCCCCAGAGGTTCGGGGAGAACTCCTGGAACTTGATGGTGAAGCGGCGCTCCCGCGTGGGCTCGTCGCACGTGAGCACGATGTTGGGCGTTCCCATCACCTCGCAGCGGTCCGCCTGCTCCCGCGACGACACCAGGTAGAGTTTGTAGTACTCGTAGTCCGGCGTGGACCTGATGGTGTCCAGCGGGGGGCAGATGAGGTCCAGCCGGTCCCCGATCTGAGGGTAAAGAATGTAGCCCTTGTCGTCCCGAAACCTAGAGGAGGAGACAAGAAAATGGAAAGAAAGAAATTAGTCGGCGAGGTCGGAAAGGCAGGAATCGTTAATTATAGTCTTTATAAACCAGTTCAGAGCCACCTGTCCTTGCTGCTGAACAAGCAACAGATGGCTCGTTTAGCTCTTAGTGCCTCTACTTTAGTAGTTTTTCCAATCCTCATGAGAACAAGTGTCTATACCATGAATACTGCAAATCTAATGATCCACATAAAAAAATAACTACTATGAAAGAATATTTTCGCCCTAAAATCAGAGGCATAATGCATGTTTGCTATAAAATGTTAAGACGAAACACATGCTAAACTTGTCAAACCTACTTTGAGAACTTCTACACAAGCAGCTTGGCCAATTTTTTAAATTTAGGCTGAATTAGTAAATGTTTCAGTTGTGTTCTCACAGTAGCTAATGTTGCTAAACGGTGGTGCCAAAAAAAAAAACAAAAAACGAGTGAAACAGGCTGAGTTGTTAGCAGAGCCAAGCACCTTCATCACATTGAACAAATTAGGAGAAATGTTGCTGGTTAGCGAGCTAAACTAACAGGAACAAGCCTTGTAGCAACACCCTGGGCAGGAAGCTGGTTCACACACAAGAGATAAGACTGGCAGCATATTTAGCTTTAACGTCAGGGTATTAGGAAAACGTGCAATTCCCATCTTGCTATATTGCTACTGCTTGCTGGTGTAGATCGTCCTGGAGGACCACTATCCTGCAGGTTTCAGAAGGGCTTTAAGTTCTGCAGAAACCTGTTAATCACGCAGGCATTCAGATCAGGTGTTCAAAGCAGAGAAACACCTAAAACATGCAGGATGGTGGCGCTCCAGGACCAGGACTGGACACCACTGGAGTCTCAGTCATACAGTGGTCGAGTTGGAGACGTTTCACCTCTTGTTGGATGGACGGTGAAATGTCCTCAAGAAACAAAACTTTTGCCTTCCATTTAACCACTTGGGTTTTTCTACTTTCATAGAAATTAATGCTGCTTCAGCATTTAGCTTTAGCATTTCAGCTGCTTTCTTCTAAATTAACTGTAAGCATCTTTTAGGATAGTTGTAATCCATCTCGTTGTCAAATATATTACTTGAATCTGGTTTGTGTCTTTATATTTATTGTAATACTTTGGAATATCGATAATGCACACTCTGATGGGGGGTAACAATGTTTTTTATATATTGTGCAGCCCTAAAACTTATTCCCATTGGTCTTGGTAAGCATGTCTAGGTTGGCTTTTTTCTTATACAGATGAGTTGTATCTCATTCCCCCCCATCAGGAAATGTTGCTTATATGAAAAACCTTCCATTTGTGTTGGTATGGTTTAAGACAATAAGCAAAAATTAGACCTCCGAAGCCCAAACATGTCAGACTCTCCCCAGTCATAGAAAACTTTTTACTTTTTTTTACATCTTGATTCAATCTGAGTTGGATTTTTCTTGACTGTTATGCTGACAAAAAAAAAAAGAAAACGGCTATTTTAAAATATAAAAAACCCTTTAGTAACCCTAAATGTTGTAATATGTTGTGTTTTTCAACACTACATATTTAATAGAAAGTGAAGCAGTGAAAAATCGAGTAATTTTCTGTTTCGCCCAAAAGATTTTGAAACCACTCTTCACTGCTAATGGAATTGTAATAAAAACTTCTGTTGAATGTAAATGTATGCTTGAAATAACTGTTGAGATCAAAAGAGCGGTTCAAAGCATTTACATTTTTCAACCTTTTTTTTTTTTCCTTTACAAACAACATCATCTCTCTGAGCTCATTTTCTTTTCTTTCTGCAGTGTTTATATTTAGATGTGAAAACTGAGGCATGTCCATGGAGGGGAGGAGGGAAAAAAAAAAAGAAAGAAAGAAAGAGGCACTATCTCAGCAGATCTGCAGAACAAAGAACAACACTGTCAATGCCAAATCCCAGGTACGTACAGGTAATTAGTTTGGAAATTAACTGTCGAGATGTCAGTATGCCATCCAACTCTGGATGAAGTATGTGAAGTTTGTTTGTTTGGGCAATAAGACACCTGCCATCCATTTCAGACCTGTAATTCAATCATTCCGGGTTTAAATAAGCTTTGTTCTTGTTACGACAGCGATAACCCCGACTCCGGAGTGAATCTCTGCGTTGAAACGAAACTTTTAACTGATGACAGGTTAAGCTCGTGGTTCACTGTGACTGTACTGCTTAAAAACGTGAAGCAGGACCGTCAAAAGGGCAAAACTCAACAAATGACTCAGATGGTGTCGTCTCCATCACAGCACAAGGCCGTTTGTTGCTGATAAAGGCTAAATATGAGCTCGGAACAAAGCTCCTGAGGCCTGTGGTAACTGGAACGCTGGTGGACTTAAAGAACAGAACTAGGAACAGCTCTTGTGACATTATCGCAGTTTAAAGTAATTGTTTGTACCGATAAGAGAGGGACTTTGTTGTGAGTTATTGTGTGAATGCATTTTCTGTATGTTTTTTGCAGTCTAACTCCTTCTGCATACTTTGTATAATTTTAGCAGTTCACACAGCACACATTCAGGAGATATGACTTTAATTGTTTTACTTTTCAAAATATTTAATTTATCAGTACTTTCCCCTAAAAATACATTGAAATCTCTTCACTTCCTTCAAAAACATTGTTCTCTTTGACATCTGTGTCATCATACTTGCTCTACTTTTTTTTTTCCTACTTTAGCTTTTAGCAAGCTTGTCAATACTTTTAGCTAATATTTTGCTATTACTACTAAAGTTTTGCTGGTTTTAGTGTTTTTCTACTTTTAGCTTATAAGTAGCATTTTGACACTTTTAGCTTGCCTTTTGCTATGATTACCTTTTAGCTATTGTTTTGCTGCTATCATTAGCTAATGTTTCTTTAGTTACTGTGTTTTACTTTTAGCTAATCTTTTGCTATTTTTAGCTAACTATTTGCCACTTTTAGCTAGTCTTTTGCAGCTATTATTATTATGTAATGTTTTTTTTAGTTACTGTTTTGATACTTTTAGCTTTTTCTTGCAATTCTGCAACTTTTATCTAGCCTTTTGCTACTTTTAGCTATTTTTTACTTTTAGCTAGTCTTTTGCTGCTATTATTATGTAATGTTTTTTTAGTTACTGTTTTGATACTTTTAGCTTTTTCTTGCAATTCTGCAACTTTTAGCTAGTCTTTTGATGCTATTAATAATCTTTTTTTTAGTTTGTTTTTTAGTTACTGTTTTGCTACTTTTAGCTTCTGTGTACCATTTGACTCTTTTTCAGCTTTAAGCTTGCCTTTTGGTACTTTTAGTTTTGTGCAAGAGTTTTGCCACGTTTGGCTTTTAGCTAACATTTTGCCAAATTTAGCTATTGTTTTGCTGCTATCATTAGCTAATGTTTCTTTAGTTACTGTGTTTTACTTTTAGCTAGCCTTTTGCTACTTTTAGCTATTTTCTACTTTTAGCTTGTCTTTTGCTGCTATTATTATGAAATGGTTTTTTAGTTACTGTTTTGCTACTTTTAGCTTCTGTGTACCATTTGACTCTTTTTCAGCTTTAAGCTTGCCTTTAGCTACTTTTAGTTTTTATGCAAGAGTTTTGCCACTTTTGGCTTTTAGCTAGCCTTTTGCTTCTCTTAGCCTTTAACTAGCATCTAGCATCTTGCTCCTTTTGGCTTTTAATTCATGTTATTTCAGCAGTCATTTAGCATTTCTCCAGTTTTTGGATTCTCCGACTTCTAAGCGACACTTTGATGTGGAAGTGGGAGGAAGTGATGACACGCTATGTTCAGGAGCTCGTTTTCTGTTCTACCTCTCGCCCGAGACGCTTTCCAACAAATCCACACAAACACTCGGGAGACGCAGCTCTAAAAACATGCTTAATTATTCTCTTTGTTCCGCTGTCAGACAACCATCTGAGTATTAAAAATAAACAATACGAGATCACAAAGCACACAAAGACAATGAGGGATGTTTCATAACTGCCCTGTCAACAAAAGACAAACTGCGCTAGTGTCACATAAGCTGGAAGTGACAGTTTTATGTTGTTACATCAAAAAAATAAGCTCACGTTTTAGTCAAAACTGTCAAGATTATTTCATAATTTCTGTACTGTAATAATTTACCAGTCATTTTGCACAATCCTTCATTCATCACATATGTCTATCGCTGGTACCCACTTCTGTTGGGACCCACACATATTGATTTCTTTTAGCTGAAATAGTTGTGATATCGGCCCATTTCAGTTTTCAAGCCAATGAAAACAAGATATTGGTGAGTTAGTAACAGAAAGGTGGATTCGTAGTCTAACCTTGAACATATTTTTGTTTTTAAACTGAGTTTGGAAGCCAACAAAAACACAATTTAAGTTGATCAGCAACCTCAGGAAGCACTGAAAATAAGATAATTTGATATTTGGTAATAGAATTAGTCAAAAAAGCAAGAACGTTTTTCACATGCAGTACATCTCTTATCAGTTTCAGACCTACAGACCGGAGGCATGGTCCACTAATTCAATTTTGTTCCAAGAAATATTTGCATTCTGCACCTTTACAGAATATCAGCTACAAAAAAAAGGGTCAGAAACAAGATATATTCGCTTTCAGCGCTTTTAGCATTTAAGCTACATTTACCAGATAACCCTGTTGACCTTTCCCTCCATTGTTTACTACAGCTGGTTAGTACTGTCTGGTAAAATATGTAAAAAATGCTTTTAAAACAAATTACAGAGTGAATGTTTGAGTGTTTTTATAACAAAAACAAGCCTTTCCTGTTTTAGCTAGCCTGAGAGAAAAAGAGTCCAGTGAAGCAGCCTGAATAAATCAGCTTGACTTTATCTTAATAATACTCTTTTTTTTGTATCAGATTACAACTCTGCGGGTTCTCATAGACACTTAGGTACTACATAAAGCTCGACAAGAATACCTGACTTGGTATTTGTATAGGGAGCCATGTTGGATATTCACTGTTAGAAGCAACTTCACCATTAAAAGTTTGTAAACTGTAAGCTGAACATTATGTTGAGAAAAGTGACATTTTAACAGAAGAATCAAGTTGATTCTTGATTGTGACCAGGGCTGTAGCCACCATTGATTCCACCAAGGTCCGGACCTCAGGATTTTATAAAAACATGAATCCAAACAAGGCTTTTGAACGGCGTGGTTCTCTGCATAGCTCCACCAGTTTCCTGTAGGAGGCGCTGCAACTGTGTGCAGCTGCAGCCAAACTCAATGTCTACGAAGAAGAGCGCAGCTTTGCTACCTTACTGCTAAAATAAAGACCAGAAGAAGAAGGGCGCCACTTACGGTGAAACACAACCGAGGTAACTCGCTGAAAATATTCTCCTTCGATTCCACGAAGCTG
>NC_051436.1:4289917-4293290 GCF_001649575.2 Kryptolebias marmoratus | reverse complement strand
GAGTCCTCTGTTGCTTCAGATGAGGCTGATCCCCATGGATTTACAAACACACACAAATACATGTCATATACACATTCAAGTCACTTGTTTTAAATAAATGCTTCTATTTTAATGAAGTTTTGGTCTTCATTGTAACTGATGTGCAGGGGGAGAATGAGTGGTTGACCTCAGGATTTTTTAAAGTCTGGTTACGGCCCTGATTGTGACTAAAGTACTGATAAAGTAAATTAAGCTGTATTAAAAGCTGAACACTGCAGTGAGTTTCTTGGATCTGGGAGTTATTTAGTTTCTGACGAGTTATGAAGAAGGTTTTGTGGAACTGTTACAGTTTAGTCATTTTTTTGACGTTTCTTGACTTTTTTCATATGTAAATTATTAATGCAGAAGTTACTGTATTTGTGTTCCTGTAGTTGTTTTAGTGTCAGCGTTGGTGAAAGTCTTCATTTTGATGATTATTGGCCACCATGACAAGAGTCAATCAGTGATCCGTTGAAAGTCCGCGTCTGTTTCGTGTTGCAGTGGGAACACAGCTGCCTCCTGAGGCGGGGTGATGCAGGAAGGGCTTTTTTTTTGTCAGAAAACCACAAAGACTGGTCTTATTTTTCTCTGCAAGGCTCAGTCGGTGGACGTGTGGCTCTTGAGGTGTCTACATGCTTAATATAACTGCCTATATGTGACGTTTTTGTGGTCACCGAGCGATGTGAGGTGGTTGTGTTGTGTAAATGTGGAGGGTAGCAGAACACCAAGTTCTTATTTTAGCCTGATAATGTGAAGAGATGTGAAGAGCACAGATAGTGGCCCTGTTCCTTTTAGTCTCTGATTCTGACACACATACATGTTTTATTTGTGTTGGAAATACAAGACTATTTGGTGTCCCATTATTCAGATAAAAATACCACTGTCCATGTAACACAAAATAAGATCTTAGCAACCTTAAGTAGTATTGACCCACTTTCATTGGTGGGCATGTCCATTTGCAAAGTTTTGATGGCAAACATGTGCCAGCTTGAACAACAAACAGGACTTTGTTGTTACCCAAAACTACTTAGCACAAGGAGACAGTGGAAACACCTTTTGGTCATTTGTTTTGCCCGCATGTTTTTCGGCCATCGAGAGAAGGATGTGGTCGGAAAGATACACTGAGAGCGAACCGGTCTCGTGGTATAAAATGAGATGTAAGTTTTATCAGCTGGTATGTTTGGCTTGCGGCGTACTCCGAAGGAGAACTTGAGAAGGCAAACTAAATGTTGGACGAGCTTTGGCTCAGACGGGCCCCGAGGCCTGCTGGGAAGCCACTGTTCCACTTCTCATTACGCAGGTCACCCGGGGTTATCGGGCCATACTTGGACTGGAGAGGCAGGCGCTCAGCTTCACTCAACACTTATAAACACAGACACATCTCCTCTCCTTCCTGTTGGCTTCAGACTGGTATTCGCACCATTTATAGAGTATGAAATGTAAACACGCTGGTAGATCCCGAGGCTTATTCCTCAGCAAAGCCTACACAGAAGAGATATCTGCCTAACAAGTTGCCTACAAACACACACAGGCCCAAACAAATGCCCTTGTGCAGAACACAAAAGGTTTCCACCCACATCCAAACACATGGGTTCAGTTGTCTCCAAACATGCGCAACAAAATCAACCGGCACACACACTTTTATGAAAACAAGCACCTTTTGCTTCCTCCATGACACATTGTGTGAGTTTTATCTGATGGTATCCTGAGTCACAGTCGAACTGCGCTGCAGAATGGCAAAACAAACACATCCAAACTCATGGGGCATGTGCTGAGAGGTAATACGCCACTGGGCAACTTGAGAATGAAAGCAAAGAGAAAGGGGGGAGGGATGTGTGGAAAGGAAAAAAAAGAAAAAAGCAATATGTGCAGGACAAGAAAAAAAAAAAACAAGATCTGAAAGACAAATAGGGAGAATAGAGACAGAATAAAAGGAAGATGGAGTGAATTTAAGTATATTCCTGTGGCAGAACTCAATTTTGCGATCGTCTTTGTGTTCAGAGTGCCAGATTTGCTGAGTTAACCCGGGTTAACCCACCTGTAGCGTGTGCGTGGATGATACCGCCTGTGTGCTCTGTAAACAGGATGAGGTTCGGAGACCTTGTCCCAATCTAATCCAGTGGTGGAGGAAGGAAAACATGGTGGATTTATCTCAGAATTCACACTTTCACATAGATATAGAGCCTCTATGTGACGCCAGCACAGCAGATTGCAGCCAGTCGATCCAGAGCTGAAGCGTAGCGTCGCCTGCTAATCCTAAGAGTTATCATCAAACACGTATTTTTAAAAAGGTAAACAGTTTGTCTTATTTTCTGGTTCTCATCTGAGGAGCTTCCTCAATGCATGCTAAAAAAGTGCGAAGGCCCGAGCTTGTAAACGTGTTTCTTGATGATGATGCTAAAATTTTAAGCAACGATCTCACACAATGAGTAGCACTTAGAATATGTGTTGTGACTGATTCTCAGCTACAATCACAGCAAATTTTAACTCAATATTTGTAAAAATGACTGAGTTATAGCTATTTCTGTGTTCCTAAGGTCAGTTGGCTGTGTCGGCCATCTTGAATTGAGTTGGCTCCAAAAGTTAATCAGTTGCAGATGTATAAACAATGATTATTTTGTGAGAATTTCATGAAAATCTGTCCAGTGGTTCATGAGGTATTTTGTCAACAGACAGTGTTGACTCCAGCAATTAATGGCAAAGTTTAAGAAATGATGTTTTGTGATGAGTAGCACTCAGCAAATGTGTTGTGAATTAGTCTCAGCTACTACTAAACCAAAATTTTAGCTAAATATATGTAAATCTGACTGAGTTATGGGCATTTTTGCGTTTTCAAAGATCTGTTGGCAGCCATCTTGAATTGGTGCAAAAGTTAATCAGTTGACTGATTAGTTTCTGACAGCTTTATCAAAATTTTTGATATTTTGCGAACGCTACAAACAAAACCCCTTACGCGCACACATTTGTCAGGATCGGCCACGTCCTGGGTGACGGGGAATCTACACCAACGTAAAATCGCTGGCGCTCACTTTTTTCTGCCTGGGAGGCCACATTAACCCCAGTCCAGTCGGAAAGCGGAGGTTAGTTTGGGAGTCTTGAGAACCTCAGAGATGCAGTAAGGTTGTAAAACTCACTCCTAGTAAAAAAAAAAAAAAAAAGAGGAGACGGATGAATCAGAAAGCAGAGAGAAAAAGTGAAGCGAGGTGAGCCTATAAACTGTTTTATAGAGTTCCTCCATAACCAGATCTGAGCAGAAGCAGCCCACAGCAACATTACATTTTCCTTTTACTGTCTTCTTTTAGGCCTCATTTTCTCCCTCAGAGTGTCTTTCAGTGTCTCGTTCTCCCCCCCCCCC
>NC_051436.1:4258360-4289896 GCF_001649575.2 Kryptolebias marmoratus | reverse complement strand
CCCCCCCCCCCCCCTTCGCTGTCCACTCTGTCTCCTCTTCCCTTTTTCTCGGCCATTAACAATAGAGCCATTCATGTGGCCACACTTTGAAACATGGCGTGGGAGGTTGGAGGGGGCCAGAGGTGACACCGATGGGGGGGAGAGAGAGGAGAAAGGGGAGGCGGAGGAGGAGGGGGGGGTGAGCTTTCAAGCCTTTTCTTCTCGGAGCTCTTTCATGAGGACAGAAACATCATTTTCTCAACCCGAGCATCGCCCCGCCGCGACCCTTCTAGCAGAGCTGAGAGGACTCAAGTGTCAGTCTCCCTGACCCCAATTCTCTCCCCCCGTGACCTTTCACCCCTCCTGCTTACCATCCTTCATCTAGCCTTCCCCACTTTCGGCTCAAAAACTTCTTAAATTTTGCACAACCCGTGTCACTTCCAGTGAAAGTCAACAATCCTGCAAAAACATCTCGAACAATGAGGGCATTTTTCTGCGCGTCGTCCCTCCGTGCTCCGGGTGGCGTGTCGGACAGCTCGAACATTTCCCAGATTCCACAGCGGCAACCTGAGCCGCGTCCCGAGCAAAGCCAGGCACACAGGTGCGGCCAGGTGAGGGGTGGGGGGTGGGGGGTAGAACCGGTGTGTGTGTGAATGTAACATCTGTGCGAACATGAGAATCTGATGGGAAGGCGGGGTGTTGGGAGGGCAGACGAGTGCGAGCTCCAGGTCCATAAAACGAAAAAAAAACCTCAGGAAGATACAAAGAAACATGATGAAGGTTGTATCCAACTGGGCCGCCACTGTTGGTGGCAAGTTTCGAACAGCACAACCACAAAGTTGTTGCTAAAATCTTTAGTATGTTTGACAAATCTGCGAGACAAATTTAGTCTCTAAATCAGGGGTCTCCAATCCTGGTCCTGGAGAGCCACTATCCTGCATGTTTTACATGTTTCCCTGCTCCATCACACCTGATTCAGAGGTTAAATCACCTCTTCATGTTCTGCAGAAGCCTGTTAATCACCCATTGATTCAAATCAGGTGTGTTGGAGCAGAGAAACATGTAAAACCTGCAGGATGGTGGCCCTCCAGGACCAGGATTGGAGACCACTGCTCTAAATAGTCACTTGTCGCAGGCATCTGGACCCCTGGTTTGACCCCTGCTTGGTTTATTTTCTGTAATCTACAGCACTAAAACTATTTTTGTTATTGTTGACATGTGTGTGAACTCCAGGCAATTTCTGGCCCAAGTTACACCGGGAGTTTGTGCAAGGGTTGTTCGGAGTGATTCCAAGTGGAAATTTGCATATTTTCAGGGCTCACTGGTCTCAAACAGAATCCAGTGAGACTGCAATGGAAGGTTTGCATATTAGGAAAAAAACTCCTCAGGAAAGAATCCAAACATCTTCAAGAATCAAAAAAAGAACTTCAATTTGCTGGGAAGAGAAACTGGAATCATCCAAATTTGGTATCAGAAAGTTAAAGCTGTACAAAAATTTTAACTATTTGGGCAAGAACAAGCCAGAAGATGATAGAAAAGGAGAGATCGTGCTAAACTTTGGTTCCTTCGCCCCTCTGAAGGAGTTTAATGTTGATGTAACCCGGTTTGGGCGGGAACCAAAGCGACGATCTATTAGGGAATAAAATACGATGGCGGTATTCGATCTGTGGCGGGGTGTAGATTTATGCCGGGCCCCGGCACATAAACCTGTCTGCTCTAATCTCATGGTATACACAGCATAATCACACACACTGAGGCCCCGAGCGACCTCTCCCAGTTTTAATGTACACACGCTGTCAAACGCGCGACGGGGGAGAACACGCTCTAAAGAGCGGCAAACCAATTGGCCACAGGAGGAATACATGTTCTATAAGACACGCTCGCTCCCGCTGAGCCGCAACACCTGCAGGCCATCGAGTAGCTGTCTATGGAAAGTCTGCAGGGTCTCGTTTTCTGAAGGGGGGGGGGGGCACTTTCCAAAGAATGCCACAAGGCGCAAACGCGCACACTTAGCATAAAAACGTCCATTTCGATCATCTGAGCTCACGCCTGATGATCCAGCTTTCAACCAGCTCCGCACCGCAACTCATTTTCCATTAATCAGACGTGTGTTAAAGCCTACAGTACAAGAAATGGGCGCTCAGGTATGAATACTATGATTGAAAAGATCTGGAAATGTAAAGTTATCTCGCTCTTCTTGCAACCTTTTTAAGAAAAATATTGTTTCAAGCCTGAGTGCTGGATTAAATCACATTTACTTTCGCTGTGGCACCCACACCAAGAGGGGACTATCCATTTCCACTCCTCTGTTGGAGCAATCAAAAGCCCCCCCCCCACCCCGTACACAGCACGGCTCCCAAACCCCAACAATATTTAATGTAAAACACATGCTCGGGTGTATATAAAACACGAGTCGCTCAATTTGTCTCTGACACCGGGTTGTGTAGGCACGGCGTTCCCATCACTCTGACCTGTTCTGTTCGGCACGTCTCGCCTACATCGTTCCCTCCGCCGCTCCCGTCTGAACAGGTTTACAATAAAAGATTCAGGAGCTTTTAAATTTTACTCGTGTTGTGCTCTTTTTTTTTATCTTGACCTCATCTTTGATCAGTTCTGGGAGTGAAAGGAATGTTCCACTGAATGTAGAAGCTGTCAGAAACTCAGTCTGTGGCTTGAACTTAAGGCCTTGCATCAAAAACGATATTATAATCCAAAAATGTATGCAAGTATGTGATATTTTATAGAATTAATAAGTGTGTCAGTGCATTGGATCAGCCTTATTGGTTTGCAACTACTCCTGCAGTTTTGGAAAAAACCCAGACAAAAAATACATTAGAACACGCGGCTTGATTGGGAAAAGTGTGTTATGACTTTTGGTAGCATTACATCATACGGCATAAACAAATTCTGCAAAAGAAAATTGCTGAATGGTTCCACATAAACAATGAGATTCTGGCAAAACGAGTAACAAAAACCCGTCCATCTGGAGCTCTGGAGCTCTAAGACTTCACAGTAGAGACATCGTTCAGAGTTCAAACAGCTCACAGAAAGATGGACTTCACGTGTCTGAACTGGTAGTTTGGTGTCTTTAATGGGTTTTACACAACCGCGGTTGATTTTGGAAGATTTCACCACTAAATGTTCAACTTTGTGTGAGGTCACGAACGTTTCAGCTGTCCAAACTTTTGAAAAATTTTTCAAACAAGCTTCTTCTACAAATTGTAAACTTTCTACATAGTTTCTACATCAAAAAGGTAGTATTGCTGTCTTCTTTAACCCGGCGTGTTTGTCAGTGTTTTGACCAGATCCTTGTGTCAGTTACAGTTTAGGAAACATTTTTAGTTTTTTCACACCGACTGTTTGTTTGAGGCTTACTTTCTACTGCTCTGCATTTCTATCTGCCTGTCTTATTAAGAATGTTGTCAGGGTAGAAAGACACAGGTGTGTGGTTACCATGGTGACACTGATGAGCCACTGACAGTAGCTTTAACATTTCTTTATCTTTAGACATTTTGTCAGCTTAGATTAGGGGTCCCCAAATGATGGAGCACAGTCCAGATCAGGACCCAAATTAAGTCTTATAGGATATTTTAATTTTTTTTACTGGTGGACATTTTCCCTTATTTATTTAGTAATTCAATTTAGGGGTGCAGCTTGTTTTTTTTTTTAGTTAGCACAGCTTTTACCACGTTTGCAGTAACTGAATTTAGGCAAGGCCTCTTTTCCAACATTTATGGTAAATCATTTTTAGGCGGCACAGCTTTTCCTAGCATTTACGGTAATTTCCACGTCTGGTTTCTCTCTGGGGAGAGTAGCTGGCAGCCCACAGAGAGGACAATAAGGCAGTCCCTCCAGGATTTCGCGGGCATTTTTTTGTGATTGTTGCGGCTAAAAGGCCTGATTTCGCGGGGCATTTTCCTAAAAGTTGAGATTTTTTTAAATCAAAATCAATAAAAAACCATAACTTTTAATATATAAACCAAAACTACTTACTAGTTTTGTAAGATAATTCCCAACAAACATTGACATTCTCAAAAGGTGCTTTATTTGAGAACTTTGATAGCTTCTAAACTGACATTCATGAGCATTTCTGGATTGTCCCTGGTCTGCAGCTCTCCTCACATGTTCTGCAGACACAAAGTGTTTGTCAATGCGTTTATGTTCCATGATTACACTGCAGGACGTCCAAAACAGCTGCAGCTGGGGAGGAAACTGGTTTGCTGAAATCTTTGTGGGCAAATGTGAAGCATTAGCGCACATTTTGGCTTCGGTCGCTGCTCCTGCACGCTCCCGGCATTCTGATGTTAACAGGAAGTGACGCCACGTGTCTTCTTCGTGAGTTATTTGGGGTTATTTTGTATTCCACGCTACACAAACCCACAAAGAAGAGACTAGACCGCAGAAACGGTGGCGAATCACTTTAGAAACAATAAATATTGGGTTAAAGTTGCGGGAAAGTTGCGTTTTACAAAGGTAAGTCCCAAATTACTTTTTGACTTTACAGAAGAAAGTTTATATACCTTGGAATTTCAGATAGTAGCTGCAGTCACACCCTTCAGTTTTTCCTCAGAAATGGTCTAGTTATTTCAATTTAAAGCCTGACATTTGCAGCTTTTGTTGTTACTTGTCATTTTAAACAACTGCTAAATTTAATAATCAGTTCATACAAATTAGTTAATAGAAATTTCTCTCTGTCACACAACAATGCAGATTTCCTTTTTAATCTACGTGTAATCTGACAGGATCTTTTTAATGCAGACAATGGGGCCTCTGCTTCCATAAGTGCACAGGCCCGTCGGACGGTTTTAAAATATCCATAATCATTATTACTGTCTTCATTAAAGAACCATATACCCTGGAGTGGAGCTGCAGAAAGTGGTCTTTGACTGTGTGTGTGCAGCTGCAGAGAGATGGAGACACATTTGTATGAGATGGAGGGAGACAGAATGGTTGGGAAGAGACACAGAGAGCTATAATGTAAATTGATGAGAGTTTGATTCTCTCTAGAAGCCATGGCCCAGATATCTCTGAATGTTTCTATTATGGATGAAACGCTGGAATGGATGTGAGTTCAACGACGAGCGGAGGAGGGACAATCGGAGCTCCACATCCAGGAACTTTTGTTTGACAATGTTTGTTTAGTTAGAAGGTGGATCTAAACAGAAAGTAGTTTTTTTTTTAATTTACCGTCTCCCAAACTTCAAAGCGAGTGGATCTTTTTCAACCTGCTCCACGATTAAAGGCTGCGAGTCAAACGCGGCTCAGATCCTCAAAGATGCCTTAACGTGAGGGCGAAGCTGGAACAACGCAACGAAAACAAGAAACACAATCAATCTGAACATTTGATTTCCCGCTTTGAAACGCCCCTGAATGCAGCGTCGGTGAAAATATATGAAACAGCTGTCAAATGAAAATATTAGGTGAGCTTTTCGACTATATTTTAGCTCATAAATATATTGGTTCATAAATATTTTCTCAGTGAAATGAGATATGATGTGATGGAAAAACTAAAAAGGAACTTTTTAGGATTTATGAATCGAGAGCCTTTCAACACTTAGAGCGAGCAGTGCTGCGGGTTTACACAGCTGATAAGAAACCTGCTCAAGGTTCTCACTGCAAACTAAAATTAAAACCTATAAAAAGTCATGCTGCACCATACTGTCGTATCACTTCCCTAATAAAAGCTTTATAAATTAACGTGACGCTTCTCAGAGTTCAAACGCAGGCGGCTCACCCTTTTAAAACAAAAAAAGGGTTGTTTTTTTATTTATTGATCATTGAATTGTTTCTCATTTAGGTTCTCCTGCTCATCACTTGAGCTGTGAAGTCATTTATTAACGTGTTCCTGAGTGATCTAGGTTAAACAGTAAGCGCAGAGAAATGTAGGTCCGCTGTTTGGCTTTTTATCTAATGCACTGAAACTACAAGGTAATGGTTTATTTAGTGTTTGTAGATTAATTAATTACCAGATTGCTAATTCCTTATGAGGCTTTTTGCAGAATGGCGGCCGGGCCTTTGTGTCCTCTGTCGTGGGAAAAAGATAAGGAGACAGGAAGACCCATTCTGTTGATTTTTAACAATTTATGACAAAAGAAATGTCAAGCAGAACATCCCAGGGATGAGATGGATCTAAGCGGCAGCATTTGTCTCACCACAGATTGTCAGAGTGCTCATTTGGACAAAGCTTATCGGTAAGACGGAACAGCGGCGTTTCTCATCATAACTGGAAGGCCACATCACTTCGAGGGCAGCGTGACCAGACACTGAACTGTGAACAGATAGGGTCCATACAGGACAACTCTGTTACACTAAATGAGGACATCTCTAAGAGTCTTTCTGCAACATCCTCCATGATGGAAGGGACAGGAAGAGAAACGCAGAAGAGTCGCTGCTCAAATGTTGGCCCTGATGAGCAGCAAATATGGAAATAAAAAAAATACAGAGAGCTTTAAAATAAGACATGATACAAAATATATAATTTATTACCCTATAATCAAGGCTGAACATTTCATATAAGGTGGAAAGGAACAACAGTGAAATATGATTTTGCGCACGCTCGCCCCATTTTCCTCATATTTTGTTTTTAAGTATCTTAATGAATTCCACTGCGTGAAAATAATGAAGTGTCACTTTAAATGTTGCAGGAAAGTGTGGGATGACATTATCTCCTTGCATTCCATAATGGATGGCCCAGCCAAGAGAGATAATAAAGGAAACGCTGAAGTTTCTTTAAAGGGCTGACATTCCTCTGGGTTATTTACTTGGTCAAAAACCATCCTAAGGAAAAAAAAAAAACCGCCGCAACTAAATACACCGAGCAGTGTGGTTCCCTAAGAACACAGAATAATAATAAACACCTGGAGGAAAGCTTGAGTAGAAATGACCAGGCCGTAAAAGAAGCAGTTGACTTGTTTTAAAAGAGTCTTTTAGCTTAATAAACAAAATACTGATTGCTAAACGAGACATAAAAGCATAAAACAGAAATGAGGCAAAAACCAGCAGATGAAGGCATAAGATGAATATTTTAATCTCCATTGATTTTTTGTAAAATATACAAAAGTGTTGATGGTTTTTGCCAATAGTCAGACAACTAAAACAACGATGGATCTCCTGAGGCTCATGAAACCACAAGTAGCGAGTTTGGAGATGATCTTTGAGGTTCAAATTAAAATTCAATGTGTTTCTTAATGACATACTTTCATCGTAATTGTTAGAAAAGATAAAGCCAGTCATCATAAATGGATAATAAATGGTATAAAAGTTGTTGAGCCCGTTTGTGTTGTCATTACGCTCCTGTTTAATCGACCTAGCAACATTTCTGTACCTCAGCCAGCGATAGTTGTGTCTCTTCCAGATATTTTATCAGTCAGAAAGTGAGATGCAAAAGAACCAATCTATTTGCAAGAGAATGCCGCTCTCAACTTGTTGGAAATATTTGCACAACAGAGTCTAAAACCTGTCTGAAACCCTTCCTAATTTAATTTCTGTACTTCTAGAGTGCCGCCTTTGTATTTTTTTGCAATATTCATGCTAATTAAAGGTGATTTTCACCAGGGATTTGTGCAAATCTGTCGTTCTGTGTGATTCCAAGCAAAAAATTGCATATTTTCTATAGCAGCCCAGTGAGATCCTACCTTAAAAGCTGAACTGAAATGGACTACCCTTCGTGATTCGTGAAAATGTTTCACCTCTCATCCAAAAGGTTGATTGTGGCTTGAGAGAACTAAAAAAGCCTTTTGGATGAAGTATCTTGAACTAACAAGAAGAGAAGTCCAGTTTCCTTCTGTTCAACTTTTACATTTATCATGACCTGGATGACTGAATATCTACATCAATATATTTAGGATCCAATGATCTAGAAGATAAAGAGGCAAATTGTTCTCTATGGAGTTGGTGAAGCCCAAAGTGAAGCTCAAATGAGAGTGAAAATTGGATTTATGATGCTCAAATAAACAAGCTGTGGTTCATTTCTATGGCTTTTCCTGTTGCAACAAACCGTGATCTTCTTCTAGATCGCAGCAAGTCGCTTCGAGTGTTAAAAGCTACCTGATTAAAAAGAAGAAGGAGAAACGGCGATGTCACACAGGGCTCACAGGAAACCTCATTCAGTCATTAAAGTAATTACAAGCGAGATTTACAGCCGCACGTAGGAAATAAAAGGGGTGAAGTTGATGTTTAAGGGGGGAGACAGAAAAGGGCAGGTGAAAGAACAACAGATAAGGAGCTGTGTGAACACGGAGACGGGAGCACGAGGTGGATGTAAAGTCAGTGAGCATTAAAAAGCCCTCAGGAATGTCGGCGGTGAGAAACGACAACGGCTGTAATGGTTTCCATATGGCGAGGGAAGGGAAGGAGAGAGGGAGAACGAGGGATGATGGAAAAAAAAAGAGGAGCGGCGGCGATGAGAAGGCTTACAGCAGGAGGGAGAGGCAGGGGGGCGGGAGGAGGCAGCGGGAGGGGATGCTGAGCCGTGTTTGAATAGTTAGTTGGCATTGTGGGACTTTGAAGGTAGCTGTGTCCTTGTCATTGCTCTCTCACACACACACACACACACACACACACACCCTGCTGTCCGGAGGCGGCCCAGAATGCTGCAGCGTCCATGTCACATCCAGTACATATCACACTCCGGATAACCACGGAGACACGGGATGGAGGCACGCTGGATGCTTTGGCATTTGAAAAGAGCACGTCCACACACACAAACACACACACACATTCCTCTTGTTGTCCTGCTCCTGCTGCGTTCGATACGTTCCGTACGACACAATGCGGAAGACGAGCGTATCACATTAAGCTGAAACTTGTAGCTGCATGGTGAGGAGAAACTAACAGACTGCAGAGAGACACTTCTTATCCTCTTTGAACAAAGCTGAGCAACGGAGCCATATTCAGGTCAACAGAAACTTTTTCTCAAGCAAACACGCTCCCCCCCCCATCTCTCCTTTTCCTCATCTCTCTCATTTGCATCCTTGTTCCTGCTTTTTTTTTTAATGTTTCTGCTCCTGCATTGCCTCCTCAGAACTTCTCCTCGCTGCTTCTTTTGACTCGTACAAATGTTCACTCTTAAAAAAAATGCTCCAAATTCAGCCTCAAGAAGCCTCTTGCTCTTTTTCTTATTTCTGCATCGTTTTGTGATTTTATTCATTACTGTTTTCCATCTTCTCTCTGCGGCAAACAAGACGTCTGCTCGTTTAAAGCCCTAAATGCGTCTGCTAAAAAAGGCCAAAGCGGAATGAAAACTGAACATGAAAAGCAACAAAATGGATAATTGCCAACCAATTAGAAGTGATTTTACATTTTCACTGTTTTACATGGTCGATTGGGGATGGGTAAGGCATAAAAAGCATTGTAAGCAACTAGTTTAAGTGGTTTCTATTTACCGAAACCAGTGAAAATAGGGCTGCACTCTATTAGAAAAACATTGTCACATATTGTGATGTCATTATCAGTTTCTATAAACCCACATTTTCCTCATTCCACTCTTTTTCTGTCATTACAATGCTTAAAAAACTATGTCCTTCAGCTTTTCTGCTACTTCCATCTGAAAAGGCTGTGAGAAATTTAGATTACATGATATTCGTGTTGGGCAGATTGGTATTGCATCAACAATAAAACTGTTATATCGTGCAACTCTAGAACCCATAAATCAAATTAATAGCACCTACAAACCAATTTCTGGCCTCAAAATGACCATATAGAGTAATTTAATACATCGTCCTATTGCTGTTTGGGAAACAATGAAAGGTTTTTAAGGATTTGTCTTGTACTTTAGGCCCAAATTAGCTTGAAATCCAATTTTTCCAAGTTTATACATTATGGTGAACAGTGTTTTTTCTGGCCTCGAGGTTCGGTCCATCAGAACAAAGTTTAGTATTTGAAGAGGTGAACATCTGGTTTCACAGGAAACAATATATGTAAGCCAACAGCACACCACATCCATTTTCTGTGTAATTTCATGTCTCAAAGGCATCTGATCAAATTAATCAGCGAGTGACCAACAAAAGCCATTTTTCTCTAAACCATTATCCTAAAAAAACATTGGGTTTCTTTTTTTTAGTTGAAGAAGTTGGCACTTTTTCGGAGCCCATAAAGAAAGGCTCAGTTTTAAATATTTTTTTCTTTTCTGCTAATGTTGGCTGCATTTTCACAGGTGTCTGAAAACGAACTCGATGACTAACCAGGAACCATAAAAGCCACGGAGACATTTTTCTGTCCAAACCCATATTTTGCTTTGTTTCTAAAAGGAAATTTAACCATCCCTCTGGGTGATCAAATGAACCTAAATCATATTTTTGACTACCTTTCTCACATGCACACCATTCTCAGTTGTTTTCTTCCCCCCCCCCCCTTTACTTTTTCTTCACTATAAACCACAGTTTCTTCCTGCGCCAGTATCTCTTTACCTCCCCCGCTCTTACTCTTTCCTCCCCGTTTTCAGCGAGCACTCTGGATGATTTGCAGCGGTCTGGATTGGTCCCATTAAGGTGGTCTTGTGGAGGTGTGAGGTGACAGAGCAACTGCAGGCCCTGACAGCTCGGAGTGTGTTCACATGTGTGCACACACACACACACACATAATGTAAGCGTGAGAGAAAGAAAGAAACAGATTGAGACCCCCTGAGTTCACAAATAGATACACTTTCATAGACTTCGACCGAGGCTGAGGGAGACTCTCGAGGCATGAACACACACACACACACACACACACACACATGTTACAACCCTCCTGTAACTCCCAGTGAGCTTTTCAGTGTGTTTAAGTTTAAAGCTAAAGATGACAAAGATCATATATATACATACATGCATGGATGATTGCAGCTGGTGTTTACGCCTGCTGTGAGAACGGCCTTTCAGCCTCAAGTCATTCACTCCAACCACCTCACTAATTTAATTAGGTCACCCCGGGCTCTGGAGGAATGGAGGTTAAAATGCATGCAGTGGCTTTCACTCTCTGCGCTTCACACACACACACACACAGAGAAAGAGAAACATCTACTATTCATCCCACTGGGAGTGAAGGAGCGAGGTGAGACGCTGACCCGCCACAGTGTGGGTCACCTACATTTTCAAAGCTCCCTGTATAAGTGTGTGTGTGTGTGTGTGTGTGTTTGAGGCCGTCCACATGCGCTCATGCATGTAGACGTTCTCATGAGGGTCTCCTCTCCTCATCTGTGACCTGAGAGGGGGCGAGCGTGCATGTGTGGAGGTTCAACTTTGCTCCGCATAGGCCACGGGGTGCAGGGAGTCTGAAACTTTAGCTAAAGGCGACTCGGCTTAAGCTCAGTCAGGCCATGGTGTCAGGAGTGCAGTGTAATCCATCAGGGGCCCCTGGGGGCCACCGAGCATGCAAAGCTCCTGGGACATTTTTTTTTTCTTCCTAAATCAGGTAAGCCAAAGAGTATGGAAGCAATTTCTGAGCGCTTCTTTGTACAGGAACACATTTTAGCTACTTCATTTGATCAGACTTGTGATAAGGAAAATGAAAACAAACCAAAAGTAGGGAGGACATTTAAAAACTTGATTTAATAAAACTATTTATTTACTAATCACAAATATGTAGATTCTCAAAATCAGCTTGCTTTAAAAACATTTGGGACTTTATTTTTCCGTGCTTTAATGGGAAAAAGTTAGTTTATGCAAAGAGATTTAGATTCTAAAGTAGTCCAAGGATATGTTTGCAGTGTGCATCTCGGAAGGGGGGCCTTGTGCATCTGCAGTAGTGCTTAATCCACCATTGGAAATGAGAGCCTGGCTTCCATTCGGTTTCCCCACAGGCTCCTTGCAGCGCTAACCGACTCCAAGATTCCTCGCTCCTCCAACTGCAGTGGAACGCATCTTGAAGCGATTTGAGGTTCCAACCCTCTTCTGGTTCTTCACTCCCCCCACCCTCTCTCTCTCTCTCTTCTCCTTGCCACCCAAACATCTCCTCTGACTCTGGAGTGAGGGAAGGTTTAAAGGTTTAGGGGTTGAAAGAGCTAGAGTGACAGTCTTGGCTAGACGCGGGGGTAAATTCACCAATTAAGGCTTCAACATGGTTTCCGTGTGCTTGGAACCTGGCAGACATGCTTGTATTTGTCGTCTTTTTGGGTCAGCTGCACCGCAGCGTTAGCCTCCGTTTCCTGATATGACTCTTTATGTTGCCTCGGGTCACATCTCGCAAAGATGTGGGGTTTCTTTAATAAAGCCAGGAGGATGGAGCCTAACTCAACGTTGTTGGTGTTAAAAGCATAAAATGTCCAGTGGCCGGCTGGTCATTTTGACTGTCCATCATCCCTACATGCTACCTTCAATCCATGAACTATGCTTAATCTATCACACACGCTGACTGTTACAGCTCTGTGACTACCTCACTTGGTGGCTCACAGGTAACAGCAGCAAGTTGACTTCAACCCCCCACGCTGTCTTGGTTCTTTCAGAATCAGAAATCTCATCTCCACAGCCAGATGGCATCTTGGATACTGGTGCATGGGAGCTACAGCTTTAAACTTCAGCCTAATAAGTGGCAACAATAAACTTGTTTATCAACTGTTACTCAAATTAAAATAAGAAAAATGTTTCAATGAGTGACAAATTCTCCAAATGTTTATTACAGCAATGTTGTCGCTCAGTTTTTCCTTGTTGATTTTAAGTTATAGTTTTAGTTGTAGTTCTAAAATAAAGTAGCATTAGTGGTAGTTTCTTCCTCTGCTTGTGGTTTGACTCGTCTTCTTTGACATGTCTCTCTAGGGAAGTATCTCTCTAGGCGGAAACTGTTAGAGATTAGTTAGTGACTCAGAAAAGCAAGAAAGCAGGCAACTTTTTGTTGTAGCTTCACTGAATTCTGAGCGTTTGCAACCAGCAAGACATTTAAAATCACGGCCTATTTATATGTGCATTTGTTTAAAATCACAGCCCACTTTTTTATGTGCACGGCTTGCAAAACTGTATTCTAGGTCATGCCCATAATTTCATTGCCAACCTTCGCCCACCTTGGCAGCTGCCCCGACATTTCTGATTTAATCTACTGGAATAAACTTCTGAAATGAAGACGGGCAGATTTGGAACAGGTTTTTAATCATTATTTACCATCAGCATGGTTTTCAGACCTGGACTCTGCTGTTTTCTGTCAGTGGAGATCTCCTGTGCCGGAGTCAAAATACACCAAAACTAAACTGAGAAGGATTTGAGACGCCTGCAGCAGCCTTGCAACTATTTTGAGAAAAAAAAAAACTGCATCAATATTTTGAACACGTTCCATATTCAAAGAACAAAACTGGAGCCTCTGCAACTCACGCAAGAAAACTGAGAACATCATTTTGGAGATTTTTGCTAAGAAAAGGGAGTTTTATTGAATAAACTGTCAGTGCACGGAGTTCATGCAGTCACAAAATACTGAGCTGAACACATTTGATATTGGAATACCCGCTGGATTCTCGTGGATTGGTACCACCAGTACATTTAAGTCACACAAGCCTTATGAACAATTAGCTGTGGATGTTGGACAGTGAATTAAACCGTTGCTTCCTGCAAAACCAGAGTCTGAACAGTGAAAAGCATTCAGGGATGAAGCATCCATGAGAGAACATACGATGTGTAGAGGGCTCGAAAACACACACATAAGTGCAATAACTTCTAAACCGTCATGCCCGCACAACACAAAACCCTCTGGGTCATCAAAAATCCCCTTCTCTCCCATCAGGATAGTGAAGAGTGTCATGCCAGTATTTCAGAGCTGATTTTTCACCAGATTGTGTGTGTGTGTGTGTGTCTGATGTGTGGGCGTGTGCTTGAGCACGTCCGTGAGCGCACCTCGCCACTTCTCCTCCTCTTTATTTTCTAAAGAGAGGCATTTTCAAAAGTCGCCCGGGTATTTTCGGGCAGGGGGGGCTGTCTAATTCATGCAGGTGAAGTGTTTTAAAGTTCTGTTCCTCGTTTACCTGCAGGGCCTGAACAAAAATAAAATAAAATAAAAAAACACAACCGAGCTCCGTTCTTCCTCCCCTCCCTCCTCTTTGTCTTTTATCACAACTTCTATCCTTTTTGTCCTTCACTTTGTCCCTCCACACCTGCCTCCTCCCTCTTCTCTTCCTCTTCATCTCTTCCCTCATCCCTCCTGCTTTCATTTCTCCCTCATCTGTCCCTCATCCTGACTCTCTCCATCGCTGCCTCTCGCAGCGTTTGAAGCCGAGTGTTTGTCTCCAGGGCTGGATGATTGACAGCTGAGAGAGAGCCAGGCAGCTCTCTGGTGACAGATAAGGACTTTGGCTCTATTACTCACTGGGTCCAACACACACACGCGCACAAACATTCTCACACATATATAAACTCTCACCCATCCTCCCACGTGCACATGGACTCACTTACGAGCGTGTGCACGCGGAAACACACACTCCGGGTCCCATGCTGCTCCCAGAGATCGGCAGGGAGCAGGCAAACCTATTTGCATTAGGAAGCAGTGTGTAAAATAAATAAAGAATTGGATGAATCGAGGAATAAATAGACAGGAGGCACTGCTGGGGATGAGTGTGACTGATTTGCAGAATGTGTGTGTGTGTGTGTGTGTGTGCTCTCTTTCAACCTCTGGGCTCCCGAGTGAAGAGAGCAGCAGAGCAGCAAGAGAAACACCCTGTTGAACACACACGAACACACACAGAGTCAAATATAAATGAAAGGATTCACACAAAGCCCAAGTCATTATGGTAATAAAAAATAAAAGACCCTAAAAATACGTCTTTTTTAAAATTATTATTCCAACTTTTGTTTCTGGGAACTCCAGAGAGACCTGTGGCTGCTGTTGATGAACAAGAAACACTGAAAGAGAAAATAAAAATAATTCCTTTTCCTGTTAAACTCTCCCTCTACAGACACGCCGGATCTCATCTCGCTTCAAACAGGCAGGTCGGACGGAAGACAACTGGTTCAATTTGGGTACATGTTTAGGTTCCTGACAGNGGGGGGGGGGGATAAAATAAAATTTAAATAAATGTAAGAAAAACGGCGTCTCTGTGATTGACAGCTGAAAGTGAGCAGAAGACGGCGCGAGGAAGAGGCAACCGGCGCATAAACAGGTGCGACATCAGAAACGGGAAAAAAAAGAGGAAAAAAACAGAATGAGATCAGGAAAACAGAGAGGAGATGGAATTAGAGGAAAACACGGAGCATCCTCTGCCTATTTAAGTTCGTGCAAGAGTGAAAAATAGGTTGAAAATTTCAAGATGGGAAGAAGTTCTTAAGCCCCCTCCAACTGTTTAAAAAGTTTTAAACCACTACTAATTTCTTTTAATTTTTTAAGTGGTTTTAATGAATATTTCTTTCATCTTTCTGAAAGGTTTTAGATTATTTTGACTGATTCCCACTCGTTTTTTGTCCACTTCTTGTACCTGACCACAACTGCATATTGTGAACTTTATGCTTTAGTCGTGTATTTAGGAAAATAAGACAAATAAATCCAGTGAAGACCTGACAGGACCTGAGAGATGCATCATCCTTCACTTGATAATCTAATTTTCAGCTAATAATTCATTGGTGGTCACCTTGTTGGGGCTAAATAAACTATTTTATGTGTCAAACTCATCAACATAAAATTGATGCATGAAGCGTCTCTGCATCCTTCCATCGATCAACGCTGAAACTGAACTGCTTACTCACACACACACCACCATGGTGGTTCATAGGCATCAAATAGCTGATTAGACCTAAATGTATTTTTTTTAAATGAATATTTGAACATACAGCAGCAAAGTACAAACTATAAATCTAAAAAAGTCACCTCCTTGGGAAAAAAATAACACATACGTGAACTTAAAACCTATACTGCAGCCAGCCTACAAGGGAGCGCTTGAGCCATTTTGGCTTCAACTTCTTTGTTATGTTCTTGTGTCTGGTTATTAGTCAGGGGTTGAACTTATTTTTATTTAAACTAATGAAGTAAGAACAAAATGTATCTTTGTGACCGTCTGCATGTAACTAGTAAGCTAGACACAGTTGAAACTTGTCAGAATTTTATCGACAATTAACAAGAACAATTAATTATTCCATGCTAGCAAGTACTTTAACTAGTTGCTAGCTAAAGATTTAATGGTGCCTTCCATTTATATTTGAGATTTCTGAGTTTCAAGTCCAAAATAATAACTTGAACTGCCCCAAAGTCAGAGATTTCTGACCAGGCCCAACCTCATAACTCAAAATGGCTGCATAATGAGTTAAATGTTGCTGTAACTATAGCATTTATTTGTTGTTTTTTATTTAAAATTTGTTCTTTGGTAAGGTTTCTGTTAGCAGAGGCACAACACTGGTTCATTCCTTGAGTTTAGAAGCCTTTTAATGCATGAATGATTTATAGGTCACAAATAAGTGGCTTAACAAACAAAATGCATCTCAAAATAGTCAAGTACTGCAATGAAAATGAGTGGAGAAGCAGCAAAAAAAACTTTGATAAACCTTAAAAAAAAGAGAACTATTGATCGAGACCATTTTTTAAGAAGTACAAAATAAGTCTGGTTCCTCGGAAGCCAAAAATATAAAGGAACAAGGGATGACTCAAGACTGCAGATGAGGTAAGCAGAGACTCATGAAGAGGAGAAAAAAAACTGCAAGGTTCATGCTGAGCTACAGGTGTGAGTGACGGGGGAGAGAAGATAGGAACAGAAGAGAAAAACATGAGTTGGGGGATAATTAGGCCGACCTCCAGCAGAGGAGGTTGGCAGGTGAAAGGACAAATGAAGCAAAAATGAATGGAAGAGATGGATGGGAGGTGAGGAGATGAAGGGTCGAAGGTAATGACGCAGTGACATTGTGGAGGAAAGGCATAACTAAAGAGATGGCAGGCTCAGCGTGAGAGATGGGGCAAAGAAAGGAGAGGAGGGCAGCCTGGAGGACTGAAGTTTAAAAGTGAGCGGAGAAAAAGAGAAGGAGGAGGTGACAGAGATAGACGCCGAGCATGAAAATGGCCTTTGTCATCTCTTCTCAAGCACAGCGCCTCAAGACAAAGGCAGCTGCTTTTTTTCCAGCATCTCCAAGATGACAATAGCTTTTTGTCTCCTCATCAGAGGACGGAGGGAGAGAAGAAAGTGGAGAACACGCTGTTCTTCATGTCTGTTCTTCCTCATTTGCTTCTTATCTCTGTCCTCCTTGGAGTTACTTTCTTCCATCCATCTAAAAACACCCTTTAAAACACTGCCTGTCCTGCTCCAGGTCCGCTCTGTCAGCTCTGAGTGGGTGCAGGGAAACACCCCGCCTCCTGCCATATTATTTGAGGTTGGAGGTCAAGGGTCATGCTTGAGTGCTGATGGTGCACCCAGGCAGACAAAGCAGATTAACACACACACACACAGACTGGGCAATGGCATGTCAACCCTTTGAGCTCCCCTCCCAGCCTGTTCCTGAGTCTCCTATCTCATTGGGTGAGATAATATCATATGTTGCAGTTCGCACCAATGAGAGTGTGCGGTCAGCAGTCAAACCACCTCTTGCCACGGGCATTGATGTCACCGCAGAGCTGGTATTCAAAGCAAACAAATTGCGGATTAACAAAGAGCATCATTTGGTTTGTTCAGTGGTTTCAATCCCTATCACAAACTGATCTATTTGCCATTTAGTGGATATTTCTGTGTGCTAAACACACATTAATCTTATGACTCACGCTTAATGCAGAACTGAACCGTGGGCAGGTGCCGTTTTCTTCTACAGCACTCATAAGATCAAACTTGTTCAGCTTCTAAGCTCATTAGGAATCTAAGGAATGTCATCGGCAAAAGTAGGAGATTTGGTTTGAAGTCTAAAGTGGTAGAACCGCAATCTGAAACACAATTCTCAGATTTATTTATTTGTTGTGCTTCATTTGATGTGATAGAAAATGAAACTTCAGCCGATGGCTAAAAACAGGCTCATTTATCTGCCCTAGTTTTTCCTCCCAAGTGGTATAAGAAGCAATAACTCTGATATCCAACTCTAATGTTGGGTTTTCCTTGTTCACCACTTTGAGTATCCAACAAGTTATTCAAACAGAGTTCACATTAAATTAATGTAAAGGTCTAGTTTGATTCCCTCGGATTTGAAGGTTTTACCCTAATGGTGGAATTTATCTAGTAAACCTGAGATTCCAAATACACCAAGATGGTTATTCTAGCCACGAAGCATTAGTATGATGTTGCAGAAATCCTATAGGTTTCTTTGCAAGTACATTTTTGTCATTATGTGTCACATTTCCACTGCTTGACCTTTCTTCCTCCCATCTATTTGAAGAAATTATGATCATATAAAAACCCCAGTTCAAGGTTTATTCTTAGCCCTAGATTTTAGGTGTCCCCTTGGTCCTTAATTTGAGGGGTAGAGGTTAAAACATCCAACTAAAGAATTAGACAAACCCTTTAAGTAGCCAATAAATCATCAACCATACGTGACGAACCTGAGCTTTCGACTGCACCAAGATGGTTGTTCTAAATATCAGGATTTGACGTCTTTGAAAAAAAAAAAAAAAATCACATAAGTCTGTTTAAAAGTAGAATTTTTTTGTCAATTGAGTAAGATCCATCAATTACATTTTTCTTTCCACTTAATGTCAAAGAAATTTCGATTGTATAAAACCCCTACTGTAACCAAATCTAATTTCCATAGCTTTAACCCTACCCGTAGATTTAAAGTGTGCTTTTGACCAATTATTTGAAGTAATGAGGGGGTAGGAGTTGACATATTCCATTTTGAAATTGAACAAAGTCCCTTCATCAAATGTGCCATCGATCAGGAGTTCCACGATGCTGTGTGACTTTATCTATATCAGTTTAAAACATCATTTTCTATTCTTGTCAAAACAAAACAATGATATTACTAAACAGACAATGTTGGAATACAATGAACTAGACTTTACAATGTTTGTGACAATAACATGCCTTTGTACAAAGAATATAATGACATTTGTTAGTTGACAATGCTTTGTTTTGAAGTGTGGACTTGTGTCCCTGGAAAATAATAATTTGTAGAGCCAGATAACCTTACCACTTTGCCTACTTCTACCTCACAAAAAAAATAAATAAATGGGACGACTGTAGGCCTTGAAGTGAAAATGTAGGGGTAAGGGGAAAGGGTGAAATGGGATTCACCTCATGGAGACACAGCTGGGTTGTATTTTCTGTTGTTTTTAATTTGATTTATATTGAGCTTGTTTACTTTCTCTCTGAAGTATACCCAAAGATGACATTTTATGTGGCGCAATAAAGCAGACTGACTTGACACGCAGATGTTCAGTTGTGTTTTTTGTGGGTTTCTGGGGTGGTTTATATCATTTGTTCCCCTTATATTGTTTCATTATGGCAAAGAAAGAAGAAAAAAAGAACTCTTTGCATACTCAACTTTAAAAAAAAGGAGTTTCTAACTTCATTAAAGAACCCCCACTTTCACCACTATGCAAGCGAATTCAAACTGTTTCCAATAAAAATGTTTCCACGCGGTGGTCGATAGACTGCTGCTCTGTCAAATCGAGAATCTGGGAAGTAATTGAAACAAGTTAATTACCATTAGATGCAGCTTGAAACATTACAGCTGGGGAATTTTTCCACAAAAGTAACATTTTTAGCAACTTACTGCCGACACAAACGGACTTGACAGAGAGATTTTGCAGAGAATTGGGTATAAAATAAACATTCGGCCCAGGAAATAATGTAAAACAGCGGCAGATCAATTCTGATGTCCTTCATTTTGTTGCTGATCTGTGTGTGTGGTCCTCCTTCTGATCTGGCATCAGTGGGCAGCTCTGTCAGTGTGTTTAGAAGTGCTAAATGCCCCCCTGACCCACTGCAGTCTGTTATTAGACCCTCTAGACTGCCAGGCCCACTAACTCACACTGGCATTGGTGCCCACGCCTGGCAACAGTCGCAAATCGGTCAGAAACACTCAAACATGCAAACGCTTTACAGGCGAACACACAGGCAGGCACACACACGTGCATGCCCACCGGGCAATCAGTGGAGGGTGAATAGCCAGTGATCTTCCTCCTCCTTCCGTCTTATCAGCGAGCCGCGTTCCGCCTTAGCCGTGCATACTGTACAGTCATTAATCATGATTCTCATTAATTATCTATGCACCCGGCTGGCTAATTAACACATCAGCTCAAGCAGAACTAATGCTGCATGCTAGTTCACCTCCCACTCACACCCAACGTTACCCAACCCACACACTCACACACACACCCAAACTCCAACCCTGGCTCTGCCAAACTTTAGTTACCGTCAGCTGTGAGGCAGAAACTGACTCATGAGAAAAACATTTGTTCTGACAATACCGATCAGGGCAACAAAGCGGTCCGATTCAACGCTCTTGTTATGGATTCTCAGTCCATGTATGTTTAATATCTCTGGTAGTAATTTAAATCTTTGCTGTCATGTCCTTTCAGTGGTTTGCTTTCGTCCATTTCCTTGGATTTATTTCAACAGCTCCTAATGAACAAACATGAACTGTAATTGTCACAGCACTCATAAAGAAACGACTAGTTTCAGCATACAAACACATGCACATGTTCATAAAAAGCCCAAGGTGTCTCCAGACAGGGCTTTTGCATGATCTGTGTTATTGTTGAGCAACGTTCCGGTACACAGATATTTAGCATTACAACACTAATTTACATCCCGCCAATAGCTGCTTTTTCTAAAAAAAAAATGCAAATGAGGCACATTTCCATTAACTGGTCTGGAGCAAACAAACAAGGCTGCACTGTGACGCTTAGAAAGCGGCGATACAGGCTGGGTTTAGAGGTCAGTACAAACAAAACAAGCTGGTTTGGCCCTTAAACAAGAGAATCTTGACCAGTGGTTCCTCCAATGCATGCTCAAGTGTTCGCTTTCTAGATCTTTTCTGTAAAAAAAAAGTGTTTTCAGTTTGGAAAGTGAAATAAGATTTATCGGGGCTATATTTTAATTACATTTGGGATGTTTTACAGATGACATTATCTGATATATTTTGGGTTTTCAGGAAAAGGTGGCTATATATTCTCCTGGAGCCTGTTCTCTACAGCAGGTTGAGTTTAAGGACATTTAGCTGGGCTACCAAGAGGATTATCTGGAGCGCACCGAAAAGTTTCTTGTGCGCAAGAAAACTATCTGGCGTGCACTAGATAAGAGAATGTTTTCAGTGCGAACCAGATAGTTTATTAGGTGCACAAGAAACCAATTTAAAATATTTTTTTTTTCATCAGCATCCTCTTAGGGGACATTGATGATCGGACTCGAGATAAAAGCAGGCCGAGGCGGTGGTTGGAGCTGTCGACCCACGGCAAGAAAACTGCTGGTTCAAAACTCAGCTGTTTACATGTTCTCCCTGTAATGCACAAAATACGAGTTAGATTACTTGGTAACGCTAAACTGTCCCTACAGGTGTGACCCTGTGATGGACTGGTGACCTGTCCAGGGTGTCCCCCCACCTCTCCCCGTATGACCTCTGGAGACGGGCACCAGCTCCCTACGACAGGGTTAGGATGGAGGAAAGATTAACATATTTCTGGATCTTTAAAGACCTTAAAGAACCCTGCAGTCTATTTATTTATTGTGAAGCAAAAGCAGTTGCTGAAACGCCTCGATTACTGTTTTACAGTCACATTTGTTGGTAGATTTTCATAACAAAGAACGCTTCGTTCGAAACTCCCAACAAGGACAATTTGAGGACGTTACCTGATACTTCAGCGTGCAGAAGCTGCAGCGAGTTCAACTTTTGCTCTGCAGGAAATTCAGGCTTTAAACGCCGCACAGCGATCACTACAAGACCCAAATTCTAATTTGCTCATTTGCATTTCGGGGACTTTTTTCTTATTGATTCGAGCATTAAGGAGCAGAATTAGATAACAAGCAGGGAGATTGATTCAAACCCGCTGCATTCGGAGTGCTGCTGGGATAACTGTCCACTCCGTGTGGTTTGTATGCTGGTCCAGCCCCCCCGCAGTATTTACTCCCTTTAATCTCCCATGAGGCCTTGGGGCTAGAGCGGAATATGCGCCTGGGGGTAAAATGGAGGGTAATTCACACTGAGACATGGAATTATAATGTTTCCATGCATGAAGCCTCTGAATAATTTACAGCTTTGAATGGATTAACATTACTCATCCTGTGTACACACACACACACACACACACACACACAGGTCTGCAGCGGACCAAGCCCCGGTGCAGATTTTGTCATCGCCTTCGCCTCACCAATCTCTCACTGGTGCATCACTAAATACAGTCCCCCTCATCTCACTCTTTCTGACAGGCGGTGCAGCATGTAATTACGTCCCCTCTGAAACCAGGGCAGTAATCTCGCACACTTGTCTGGCCATCATTATGTGGGGCTCTGGCTTCTTCCTGCCTCCCCTCAACCTGCCCTTTCAGCTGCGCTCTGATTTCTCTATCTTCTCCTCTTCATATCTCTGTCCCTTTTCTATGGGCCAGGAGCCTGAATGAGAGGAAGAATGAGAGAGCGAAAGAGGCGCTCTGACATTAACGAGATTGCTCGTTAAGAAAAGGGAGAGGGAGAGAGGAGGGGAGGTGGAAATGGAGTGGCTGTAATTGGGAGGTTTTTGAAAGGGAGAAAAAGAAAGAACAGAATTAGGTTTCAATCCAGGGTCTGTCAGAAAGTGTGTATGTGAGGGAACTGGAGGGGGGGGGGGCTAAATATAAGGTGAGAAAATGACTTTCTGGATTTCTCAAGTGGTGCTAAAGGTCAGACACATCTATCAATCAGGTTGGTACAAAGACCCCGGTCTGCCCTGTACACCTCGTTCCCGCTGCCGACATCCTTTCTGCAGAGACAAAGAAACACTTTACAGAATCAGGGCTTCTGGAGAATATTTCCTCCCTGTGCTTGTAGCTGCTGCACTGTCAGCAGGCCCATTACAGAAATGCTTTCCATTGGCATTTCGCTTCTTGTTGAGCAGAGAGGCTTGAAAGCTGCATCACATCCTGCCGAGACAGCTCGGTTTATAGGAACACGGAGAAGCGACAAGTTTTTCTTTCCACGGGGATAAAAGATATCAGCTCTTTCTTTAGCAGATTAGATCAAAAAAAATGTGGCTACAATGCACATTTTGGTTGTCTTGGGGAAAAGGAAGTACGCCGTCTTTCAATTGTAGGGTTTTAGATTTCAGGATATATTAAAAACGATCTGCTCTGTATCTGTAAAATGATTCAAATCTAACCTCAAGTAAACAGGAACACACAACAGATTCCATCGTGTCATTATTTATTAAACAAAACTGAAGCCAAAATGGGAAATCTGTGTTAAAATGAAGTACACCTCATGACTAAACAGCTTGTGAACTTCCTTTAGCAGCCATAACTCTCAGTGGTGGTTTTCTGTAGGACTGTTTCAGTCTCTTACATGGTTATAGAGGAATTTTGGCCCACTCTTCTTTCCAACATTGCTTCAGTTCATTGAGGTTTGCAGACATTTGTTTCTGCACAGATCTCTGAAAGGTCCCATCACAGCATTTTAATCAAGTTTAGGTTCTGGACTTTTACTGGATCGTTGCAAAACGTTTTCTTGTTGTCGACAAGTTGCCATGTTTGAGATGATTTTCCCGTCGCATCATGACCCACTTTGGTCCAATCTTCAGCTGTCAGGCAGATGGCCTCACATTTGACTGTCGAATACTTTGGTCTACGGAGGAGTTCACGGTTGACTCAGAGCCTGCAAGATGCCAAAATCAACAGCCCTCCACCGCCGTGCTGACAGTCAGAACGAGGTGTTTGTGCTGATATGCTGAGTTTGGGTTTCTTCAAACATGCTGCTGTGCATTATGACCAAACATCTTATTTTGGTCTCATCTGTCCAAAGGACGGTGTTCCAATAGTCTTGTGGTTCATTCAGATGAAACTTTGTCTCAAAATGATAACTTTTTGTTTGCAGAGGAAACTTTTCCCCTGGCAATCCTTCCAAACAATCCGTACTTGTTCCGTCTTGTTCTGCTTGTCCTTTAACCTGTTAACTGAGGCTTAGAGAATCTGACATGGCACTCTTGGAGTTTTCTGTCATTTCTCTGAGCACTGCACAGTCTGACCTTGGGGTTAATTTGCTGGGACATCCACTCCCTGGCAGCTGTCTTAAATGTTGGAAATGACTCTTTGCAGATTGATGGGCAGCAACAGTTGCTTCTCTGAGGTCATTGCTGATGTCTTTCTGCCTTGGCATTGTGTTAACACACACCACTATGTTCCACAAGAGCAAACTACCAAACTCCTGACTTTATATAGGTAGAGATCAGCAGCACCTAACTGATACTTTACCTGATAAATTCTACAAAAGCAGCTTAGTTTTCACATACAGCTTTTTCATTTTACATTCATTTAGTTTAATAAATCATGACATGGTGGCATCTGATGTGTTTTGTACACTAGAGATCAGATTTGAATCATTTGGTAAAGATCAAATCAATATTATGGCCTCATATGTGAAATCCTAGAATCGAAACAGAGCGTTCTTTATTTTTCCAGCGACTGTATCCTGATACCTCAGCTCACACTACCTTCAAATAAATTGGATGCCACTTTAAATAAGTCTGTGTGTGGCGGAAAGCATGGGGTTTCGCTTTTCCTAATGTGCAAACATGCACCCAAAACTGTGTCTTCCACGCGTGTGTTTGTGTGTAAATCAGAGTAATCCCTTCGCTACAGGATGCTCTCCCTTTTTCCTGTGCCAGTTGTGGAGATATGCTGCCAACTTCAGTGGGCAAAGTGGGCTGCCAACTGCGAACACACACTCTCAGCCACACACCGAAACCATACACTGGCATGTCACACATGCATATAGGACACAAAGAGCTTCTGTATACATGTGTGTGTGAGAGTGTGCGTTTGGAAACACAAATGCACTCTCTTGGCTTGAGGTTTATTCTTGTCCGCAGGTCTGGAAGAAATGTTGGAAGGATTAGGACCAACAAAGAGGTAGAGAAAAAGGTGGAGGAAAACGTAAAATTGGAAAATTAGATGCAGAAGCCAGGCGATGGAGGAATAAAAGCAGGCCAAGCTGGTGCAGTGAAAGAGTTAAATCCACAGTTCATACAACAGGATGGATTATCTCTACCTTTGTCCCCTCCGTCCTCCCCTCCAATCTCAATCTCTTCATTGTGAGCCCCTATAGAGCTCTGTGGAAGCAGCAGCATGGGGGGGATTGAAGGAAATTCCCTCTTTTTCTCCTGCTAAATTAATAATATGAAGCTCTCTATCCCTCTCAGGCTGCTTTATCCCTCTATTTGCCCCATCTCTGCTTTAACTCAAAGTATTTCTTGATTCCATTATTCCCTCGCCTGTACTGTATGTTTGAGTTATATGATGGTGCGAGTTGATTCAAAACCAAGCTGCACACCAAACTGACAAGTTTCTCCTTCTGCTGGTGAGAGATTGCAGCGAATGAAGGAGAAACGGAGTGAGAAACGATAGACGAAGTGCCATGATGGGAAAAGCAAAGGGTAGAAAAAAGAAGCAGGGGTGAGAATGGGGGAGAGAAAGGCGGAGGTGTGAGATGAGACCAAATAGATCAGAGTCACAGATTCTAATAAGAGGCATGACACATTCTCATCTATCACCGTTCCTCCTTCTGTTCTCCTGCTCTTCACTCCTTTCCTTTTTATTTTATCCTTTCTTCTCCTTAACCCCCCCCCCCCGCTTTCTTCTCACTCTGTTCTGCTTCAGCTCTTCATCAGAAGCAAAAAAAATAAAATAAAAAATGCAGCCTGCACAGCATTTGCACAAACCGTTTCAGGGAACTAATCATGCACAAACAATTTTAAATTCAATAAGCAGTTTTATCAATAATTTAAAAATATTAAAAGCACTAATTATATACTGACATCTGGGCAAAACATTCATGGACTTTAGAGCCACTATAAGTTTTAGTGAATTCCTTTGCTGTTTTTTCCCTCACTAATCATCCCCTTTTTGTACCTTTAAAGGCGTAAATCACATCTTTTGAATTGGAGCCCCGTGGAAACGTTATGAATAGTTAATATCTGACCTGCTGCAGATAGCTCTTCGAATGCACTCAGGTTGGTTTTATTTTGACCAGGTTGACAAGCTAAAAAACCAAAAAAATCAAAGTGGATTTCTCCTGTAATCGTAAAAAAATGTTATAGTGGTTGATGCAAAAACTATTTAACTTTTGCACCAACATCACTTTACCAATACATGGTTATTTTGGCAGAAATATTAATAAATATTAAATATTAGAAGCTAACAGCTGGCCTGACTGGAGCCAAGTCCAAAGTGGATCAGTTCGGTTTTAAAACAACTTCAGTATTAAATATTTCACTGAAATGTGTTTGAAAGCTACACTATAAATTAGCGGTTTCCAGTTTAGGGGTTGGGAAACACCAAGAGGAGCATCTTATGATTTAAAAGACAAAAAGATGCAAAATGCAAAATTGTAGCGATAAATGGATAAAAATACACAGTTAGGTTTAACTTGGAGCACTTAATGAAGAATATTATATTTCTACCAGAATAGCTTTAAAATGTGAAATTAAAGGCAATGTACATGTTTAAAAAAATATTTACATAAACTGCTGTAAAATCTTTAGGAACAGAGCCATTTTGAGACAATTAGCTCGAAAATCCGCTTAAAATTAAACTCTTTCTCCAAACTGATGCTGTTCAAAGAGCTATCTGTAACAGGTAAGATATTATTGTTCATAATGCTTCGACAGAATTACAACTCAAAGGACCCAACTGTCCCTTAAAGCTATTATTGCATATTTAAATAAGAAACATTTATATTGTGGTTCCTAATTAAGCTTTGAACATTAATAAATTAACACTACTATATTTCTGTTTGCATTTTCAGGGTTCATAGGACCAACATTTGATGACTTTCCCTCTATTAGAGTCTTTCTGCGTTTATTCTTTAAGCTCGGCTGTCAGTAAATCCATAATTTCTGCTTAATTTCACTTCTGATCTTTACTTTCACCAGTCCCTTCATCTCAGCCGTAAATCAGATGTCTTCTGATTGCTTTCAGCTATTTCAGAGCAACTTTGTGTTGCTGCTGATGCAAACAGACCCACTGCTGCTCCGTGTTTAAACTTAACCTACAGCGAACCAGCGGGAGGCCTTTACTGTCAAGCGGTGTTCGACGCTGGCAGTGCCGCGCTATTTGTTAAAGATAACAGTTAGTGAATGTTGAGGCTGAAATGAAGCATAAAGCTGCTTTGATGAGTGTGTTCATTTCCATTCGGCTGAGACGCCAAATGCAACCCAGGAAGTTTGAGTTACAGAGTTACGATGTCACGATGTTATGATGATAATTACTTCAAGAAATCATGAGGTAATCTCATATTGTTTATTCGGGAATGTGTGATTTCATCTGTATTTTTATTGGTCTGTGCAGAATCATCTAAATGACAGAATGAATTTATGTTTAGACCCTATTTGCTGATTTTTGAGTTGCATCTCGTGGCTCTGCCAGCATAAACGCATTAAAAATGAAAGCAGCACTCTGCATGCCGAAGTTTAAAGATCTCAGGAGATCTGTTAGTGCTCATAGTATGTGTTCGGGATGACTTTCAGCTATTACCACACCAGATTTTAGCTCAATGTTTAGCTCAAGTTATAGTTAAGTTATGACTAATAATAATAATTATTTGTGGATGAGAGAAAAATGGAGCGGGAGATCGACAGGCGGATTGGTGCAGCGTCTGCAGTGAAGCGGCCACTGTACCGATCTGTCGTGGTGAAGAGAGAGCTGAGTCAAAAGGTGAAGCTCTCGATTTACCGGTCGATCTACGTTCCTACCCTCATCTATGGTCACGAGCTTTGGGTAGTGACCGAAAGAACGAGATCGCAAATACAAGCGGCTGAAATGAGTGTCCTCCGCAGGGTGTCTGGGCTCTCCCTTAGAGATCGGGTGAGAAGCTCGGTCATCCGGGAGGGACTCAGAGTAGAGCCGCTGCTCCTCCACGTCGAGAGGAGCCAGCTGAGGTGGCTCGGGCATCTGGTGAGGACGCCTCCTGGACGCCTCCCTGGTGACGTCCCAACGGGAGGAGGCCCAGTGGGAGACCCAGGACACGCTGGAGGGACTATGTTTCTCGGCTGGCCTGGGAACGCCTTGGGATTCAACCCGGAGGAGCTGGCCCAAGTGGCTGGGGAGAGGGAAGTCTGGGTCTCCCTGCTTAGGCTGCTGCCCCCGTGACCCGACCCCGGATAAGAGGAAGAAGATGAATGGATGGATGGATGTCAACACAACAGTTATATGAAAGTTTTGCTAAAATCCATTCTTTGATTTGTGATATATTTACAGTACAGACAAACAAACACACAGATAAAGGAAAAAAAACATTACAGCGCCACCGCCTTCACCTCCGGGTGATAAAAACAGACAACAGGACTGTGCAACCAGCACATCTTTTTTTATCCATTGCCAGGATGTGTTGTGAAAAAAAAAACCCACCACCGCATCTATTAGCAATTGTGTAGAATTGGCTATTAAGAGATTATTCTTGTCAGCACTGGCCCCGCACCGCTTGTCAGCCTCTTCTTCCACCCTTCTTCATCCCTTTACTTTCTCTGCCACCCCCGCTTTGTTTCTGCGTCTCTGCCAGCGGATGTCTTTAATCAGAGCGTCAATCAGAGAACAACACATGTAAGAGAATGAAGTTAAATCCAATACAAGATGCACCAGATAACGCAGCTGTTAAAACCATCAGCTGCCTGCTTGATAACAACCCTGTCACCCACATTAAAGTCTCTCCTCTTTCGCACCCCCCCTCCCGTTTTTCCTCTCTCCCCCCGCACATTTTTACTCCTCGCCGCCGTCTAATCTCGCTCTCTTAATGGCAGAATGAATGACTGTTAAATCTTTCCATCTCTTCATCAATTTTTTTTGTCAAATTGAAGTCGCTTTGCATCATAGTCTCCTTCAGGGTTATTACTGTTAACAAGAAGTCTGAATCTGGCCAATTCAATTGGATAAATTGAAATGAGATTTAAGATTATGGTATAATAAATCAGAACTGAAAAATGTCAGAATGTAGCCTGTGCAATGATTACAAAGACTGGGGTTATTTCAGACTTTTTTTCTACTTAGAAACACTTTTTAAAATAAGGTCATTTAAATGTAAAGGAAATTTAAATTAAATAAGCCCTTTAAGAGAGAAATCAAGTGGGTAAAATTTGATTTGAACTTAATGAAAAGGAGGTTTAATTAAACACGGTAAAACCCTTAACCCTTCGATTCCCTCGTTTTTTTTTTTCCCACAGCTACAAACAAATCATCACGTCCCCTGTGCAAGGCCCTTTCTTGGATTAAAGCGGCCGGATTATTTGTGGGATTGAGGCAGATTTACCGGCTAAAGTCCTGCAACAAACCTGCGACCCGCTGGACCAAACCGGACAGATTATCTATCGAAGAGCAGAGACGGAGCGGGCGGGACGGAGGAGTCAATCTGAAAACAAAAGCAGGCAGGAGGTGATAAAACAGGACTAAAAAGGTGGGCCGACCGGCTAAAGGAGGTGAAGACGGAAAGCTCGTCTGATGGAGGCTTAAACTAAACAGACATTTAACAGACAGATAGATGGAGAGATAGCCGGCGTGGAATTAATAGAGGGTGACTGCGGGAGGAGAGGCTTCTGTCACCACCTGCAGGAGTCGGGAGGAGGGGGGGGAGGCAGTGCTGGGGGATTTTAACAGCTCGGTTAAAGACAGAGCGATAAGACGGGACTGCGAGCTGTTCATCACATTTAGAGGGAAGGTGACATTTAGCCAGACGACATGTTGGCATGTCTGTATTGTGAGGGCACAAAGGCCACGGAAAGGGCAAGAAGACGCACAAAAACGTTTAAAGATTTGGACTTTTTACAGGGTATTATTTGAATTCATGTTCCCAAATCTAATGCAGCTTTGAAGGAACAGTGAAGCCCATTTAAAGTAGGGTTCTGCAGAAAGGTTATGAACAGTATTATCTTAGCTGTTGTAGATATCTTTATAAACGGCCTCAGTTTGGAAATATAGTATTGTTTTTACCATATTAACAAAGTAAAAGCCAATCAGTGGATTGCTGCCAAATTAAAGGTACTGTACATAAAAAAAAATAAAATAAAAGTTTACCTTGTTTACCTTCAATATTATTGAATTCACACTGATTGAAGCACATTTTCAGTGTTTGTTCCTGTTTATACCGGCGCTGCTGCAGTTCTCCGCTTGAACTGTAGGTGTCGCTAAAAAGAAACAATAAAGCCGAACAGCAGGAAGTGCAGCCAGAAGAATAACTGTCAGAAATGAAGATAATGAGGCTCAACTACACTTTACCTTCTCCATCATTTTTATAGTGGATGTCTGTGTGTAGAAACACACCTGCTACCGACTTAATTATTAAACAAATCAGATTTTATATTTACAAGGACGGAACAGACAGATGCATTTAGATTTAATCCCGAACCTGCGTCATTAATGTGTGCCTCTGTGAAACGGTATAAACTGGTTAATCTTTATGTTCCTAAAGTAAACCTTTATATCATTATCAGTTTCATATTAAAGGATGGTTTTAATGCAAAATTCTGATGTGTTACATTTTATTACTGCTACTTAAGATCGCAAGTAACCATGTAATAACCTTGTATTGCAATGTAATGGTTTATAAATAGCATTTCCATGAACTGAGAGTGGAGTTGTTTCAGACAGTCCTTTTTAGTCTTATCTGAGCTCAGACTAACTGCTGGTCTTAAACTCTATTTCTCCAAACTGAGGCCGTATAAAAAGCTACCCAAGGTATTCATTTTCTGCAAATTAAGCCCTCTTCAGAATAGGCGGAATATTTCTTTAATCTCAGTCCGACTCGTACTGTCTGCAGTTTTTATCTCCGAGTAACAAAGCCTTTCATAGAGATTTACATCATGAAATGTGCAATAGATTAGACTGTTTGTGTGCAAATAGCTATTTCTCTTGGAGGAATTCTTCAGTCATAAGTATGAGACACCTGTCACCTCCTAAAGACACGGACAGAAGCGCGTTAAACAAACGCCTGCCACTTGTCAAGGTGAGAAATAATGCCCAGGTGGGAAGAAGAGATAAAGAAAGAGCGGAGAGGGCTTTAGAAAGAGAGAACAGAGAGGGGGACGGATGGAAAGCTGGAGATAAACTGAGCTTCAGACAGCAGAGCAAAAAAAAAAAACCTGTGTTGTTGCATGTGAGGGGACTGTGGACGACAGGGACTGTCTGGCAAGTTTGAAGCCAGAAAACAGGGGGCAGGACATCAGCTCTGGCATTGGAAAGAGGGTGGGGGGTGAGAACAGGTAAGAGGGAGAGGAAGATGGGTGAGGTGGAGGACAGAGGGTCCACCAGGTTCGTAATCCCCTTACAGACAGCTTTGTGGAGTGATTGACGGCCGAGCGGGCCACGTCAGAGCCAGAGATGGGGAGGAAGGGGGCCACCGTGACTGGAGGGGATTATCTCTCCTGCAGTTTACACCCACCCACCCTTCCAACACCACCCCGTCACCTCCCTCTCAACGGGGTCAAGTGGTACCGGCCAGTTCTGTCGTTTTAATGCACGTCCAAAAAAAGCGGACTTTGTCTCGCATGATTGTGTTGTTTTGCAAATAATGCTTAATGTGGTGATGTGTGTGTGTGTGTG
>NC_051436.1:4220562-4258313 GCF_001649575.2 Kryptolebias marmoratus | reverse complement strand
GGGGGGGGGGGTACGCAATCCTACGCAGGGCATGTACACAAGCACACGCACCCACGCATGCCTGACATCTACACAACAGCACACAAGCAGACGCACAAAAAAAACTCCCTCTATTCAGCGTGCAAGGGCATCATGAGTGAACAGAGGCACTTAAACAAGACCTTGAGTGAATTCTTTTGTTCTAGCTAAGTACCGCCATAATAGACTTAGCTCGCCCGACACACACACACACAAAAATTCAATTTAAAAGGGAACGTAAGGAGAAAGCAGCGGTTTTGATTAAAAAGAGATAACATTAAAAATACAGCTGAATTACAGCATCCGTGCATGACAAGCAACAACGTTTGGCTGCTCGACAGCAGCTGCATTAAGGATCTGAGAAATCAGATAATGCGCGGTGCCAAAACACACCTCGGAGACTGTGACGCGTCGCAGTGCTCAGCTGTGTACACAAACGGCGAACACGTCCATAACGGCCACCCAGCCACCGAAACTCCAGATGGACTAAGCCTTTACTGGGACCACTGGTTTTTTCCTAAAGCTGCAAAATGAGCAAACAAACGGAACAGCAGCAGACAGACGAACAGCTATCCACGCCAGGCAAATAAGCGTCGCAAAATATAAAGATACAAACTTATTATTGTGTCTCAGCTCAGATCTTCTGGCAAGGAGTTCTCTAAAAAGGTCACAAATAATTAATTTGTTACCTGTTGTTGACAGCTCTTTTGAGTGACCTTAGTTTGGCAAAATAAGAGTTTAATTTGGACCAGAATGACAAGCTGTTCTTATTACTGACATTTATTGAACAGGGACAAACGTATTGAATGTTATTTCATAACAGATGCTATTTGAGGCCAATTTGCGGCCCGTCCCTGGTTAGGCCTTTAGCAACAAAACAAGTTCATACTACACAAAACTGAATGCAAAACAAAACATAAAGTCACAAAGTAGATAAGTGTAGAAAACCAATGCTAACAGCTAGTTATGGTCTCGGACAAGAACTAAAATGGAGTGCTGCCATTTTGAAATTTCCAATCTATAAAAATCACAATTTTTCTTGCACATTTCATTTTATAAACCTTTATACAGCTGTTAATATTGCATTCTGTGGTTATTTGCAAGTGCAAACAGCATCAGCTAGCTTTAGCACTACCAGCAGGAATATTATAATATTAGTAATAGTAATGATAGTATAACAATGAGTACTTATACTAAATTCCTTAGTATATTTTGTTACTTTGTTCTTTAAGGTGACTGGACTTATATATCCTTCATTTATCAGAGATAAAAAACAATAGATTTTAGAAAGACCTGATTTAAAAACTTATTTTCTCATTTTTGAGACGTCTCACTTCCCATCCGAGGAGCTTTCTTATTTCAAACTAAAAAGTGTGTTTTTCTAAGCTTCAAAGCTGCAGTTGCCTCATGAGGACCAGACCAGCAACGACCCTAACAACCCTCAGAATGGAGAGTGATCTGCATGTGAGTTCACCTCAGATAAGTACCCGGTTGTACCTTCAGTCTGCACCATTTAGAGATCAATGTTTTACCTCTGGTGGCTTCTCTCTAATCTAGATTACCAGAACAGAAAAAGGGTCCCCTAAAAAGCTTCAACCGGAATTGTTCCAATTGCCCATTACTTTTTATTATCATGTCCCGCTTTCCCAACATCTCAAATGGGTCTTTGTCAATCAATATGACATCCGACCCAGTATGGCATCATTTTTATGTCTTTCATTCATTATGTATCAAAGTTACTCTGAGCAGGACGTCAACCCCTGATCTTCTGTTTCAAAGACAAGTGACACCACAAAGCAAAACAGCTACATATATATTCAAATATAGCTACAGATGTTGTTTAATTAAAGCATAAGAAGCTTATTGCTGTTTTTAAATTGAAAACATTTACTCAAGATTACCTAATTATATAGACTTTTGGTAAATAAAAATGAATAAAACTTTGAGATGAATAATTTCGTGCAATTTTTACGACTTAAATGAACCTTCCTGGTCCTCGAAGAAATGCAATTAGTTATTTTGAGGTCAAGTATTCAACCCTGGAGGGTCGATAAGTTCAAATTGTACCCTGAGGGACAAAAATGTGCTTCTAGTCTGTTTTTTTTATTTTTGATTGTGTACAAAGTAACTCACAGCAGTTTTAAAGCTTGAAACTTTTGAGTCTGTTTTTATCAAACAAGAAAAGAAGTCCAGTTACATTTTTATTAAGAAAAAAAACAAAACTCTTAGGATCATCAAGTCTTTGACTAGCCAGTCGTTGCTCAATCTGGTCACAATTAAGCTCCGCTTTTCCAAACTGAGGTCGTTCAAATATATTCATTGTTCATAACTTTTTCACAAAACCCCATTTTGAAAAGTCTGACCTATGGCTTTAAGCAAAGAGACCCACAGTCATGTCACTCATCCATCAATTAAAAAGCCAAAGAACACAAGAGAGCGAGTGTCCAAATGGGAGGCTTTTGTCCCATCGCCCCGTCGAGAACCGGCATTCTTCTGACTTGATTTTCTTTGTAGGAAAGGAAAAAGAACAGGAGGTAAGAATGGAAGGATAAAAGACAAGAAGAAAGGAGGGCACTCCATCTGTTCCCCCCCTCTCTTGTGACTCGGGACTTGCGATACAGCTGCAATGGTAAGAAGAGTAAAGCTGAGGCAGAGGAGGAAAAACTTTTGGAAGGCAGGTTACGAGATAGGGTTATTTACCGAGGAAATGGCTTCCTGATTTGCAGAAAACTTGGAAGGGAATGGTATACATCTGTGTGTGTGTGTTTGATGACAGCAACTCTCAAATTTAACGCCACAGTAATAGGCAATCATGATTATTCTTTCTGTCTACACTACTAGGGTCCTATTTACTGCTGGACAGTGATGAGCAAATGAGAAGAAACAGACACTGCAGATCAAGAACCACCCACAAAGACGGAGCGTAACAAAAGAAGCTGTTGGAAGAAGAAAGGGAAATAGAGGAGGAGGAGGAGATGAGAGCTTTTTTTTTTAAAAAAAAAAGAGGGAATAAATTTTACTGTCTGCCAACCAGCTGTAACACGATAACAGCTTGGATGTGCAGCTAAAGAAACTTACACCGCTGGCGAGTCGAGCAATGAGAGGGAGAGAGGAGGCAAATGAAAAGACAAAAGAAATGAAAGGGGGATTAGCGCAGAGAAGTGGACTGGTTTTTTGCAGACGACGAGAAGAGTGCGTGTGGGAGAGTGTGAAGCCAGAGAGTCGAGTGTGTGTGAGGGCTTTCAGTGGAAGCTCTGGGAGTGGGGGAGCTCTTTTGTTCGTGGGGAGCAAAAAAAAGAAGGAGGGAGAGTGGAGACGGAGGAGTGGAAGAAGAAGGGAGTGAGGGATGTGCCACTGACGAAAAGAGAAGGGGGGGGAGAGGAGGAGGAGGAGCGCACCTCTGAGGAAATTCAACCCCTTCCACTTGGACTTTTTCCAGCACTGGAAGCAATAACATTTTTCATCTGTGCATGCATGAGTATGTGTGTGTGAATATACAAGCTCTCCACTGTGTGCATGCATGCCTGGAAGTGTGTATGCCAGTGGATATATGTGAATGCTGGTGTGTGTTAACATTCACTGCGAGACACGAGGACAAAGGCAAAAGGGAGACGGAGTGGAGGAGACCAGAACCGCTTGAAAGCTGCTCTGTCATTTCAAGCGCACACAGAGTCACATATTATAGCCAGAGCCGGGGTATCGGATGATGGGATGTGGAAACGCCAACAACAATCCATTTCACCAAGCTTTCTATACAAGATGGATCTTATTAGAGTTACTTGTCCACGACAACAAAGCACAGAAGTGGAGGCCATAAACTGCAAAATAGTGCCATTTGGAGGCAGTCGGCTAGTTTACTCTTTTACAAGCTCTTAAATCATTCCTTCAGGTTGAAATACACCTATCTGCAAAACGTCTGCTTTTCAGGCACCGAGAAGTTGTTTTAGTTTGGCAACCACAGTGTTTCAGTTGTTTTAGTTTGACAACTCCGCATTTTTTGAGATTAGCCATAGCAAGCCTGAAATCCACAGCTGAGGTTCATTTTCTCAGGAAAACAATGAAGCTCCCCCCCCGACTGGCATGAAAAAGGCTGTGCAGCTCAAAGAAAAGCAAAGCAACTTTTCTCCAACTTGCATTAAAAAAAAAAGAACACAGAAATCGTGTCACAACCAAATATACTCAGGATTAGTGCTGCTGTGGCACTACTTACCTTTTCTATCCAGTGACTAACAAGCTAGCTAATCTAATGGCTTAACTTTTCCCACTAACAAATAAGAAACAAATGAGCAGCATGTTGCCTTCTTGGTGTGGACATGGACTTGTGTAAATATGCACTGTCTGCATTCAGCTTGACGAAGGCAGTTAGTCCGATGAAGCTTGATTAAGTCTTGCCATTTTCCACCATAGATGCAGGAAATAATGCACCAATACTTTTAGCATCTTAAGCTTGTGCAACCCTCTTGTACATCTCAAAAGAAGCATGTTGAGTCATTCCCACCTCCATGGCTAATTGAAAACTCCCAATGGCAAAAACTGCAAAAGGCTTTGGATGAATCACCGCAGACGGGTTCAACCACGCTTCACCTAGATCCTGTTGCCATAAAACCTTGACCATGTGCCAAAAGGTGTAATAGCAGAGAAAACTGTAAACAGTATCAAAGAAAAGAAGAATTTTAAGAGAACCTTTGGCCAACTTGAGAATATTTTTTAGTTGTGTTTTGATAAGTCAATAATACGGACGCTCTTCTCACCACCTAGTGGTGTGGCGTGGGTCTTTCAGCCTATTAAAATGTGTGGACAGGGGGAAAAAACTTCTATTTAAAAATTATTTTAAGTATTTAAAGTAATCTAGACAAGAACAGACATGTTTTAGTTGCATCCGTGCTTTGACACACCTGACTTACCTGCTAAAAAGCAGATAAACATCTAAAACCTGCAGGATATTGACCCTCCAGAACCAGGATTAGACACCACTGATTCAGCCTCTTATATAGGATGTCTTGGCTAATAGGGCTAGTTTGTAACTATGCTTCTGTCACTGTGCCACCATATTTTAGCATTTGCTACCTACTAAGTTCTGTATTTATAGTTTATAGTGGCAACAAGCCAGTGTTTTATAAAAAAGTTTACTTTAAAACACATAACTTAACAAAATGGTAAATTCGTAAATGGTTACATGAAAAAAGTAGCTAACTTTATATTGTCTAGCGAAACCTAGGCAGCCATAGCAAGCAAAAAGTAATATAAATATACATTTTTATCACCTGACAAATCAAAAGTTGAATACAGAACTCTTTTCACTATACTCAAGGATAATAATTACTAATTGGATCTAAGTTTTTAATTGATTTCAATGTTAAATTCTTGTGTTTTACATGGTGACATGAAAATTGAAAGCTTACTTTAGAGCCAGCAGCCAACAACAACAACAAGGATAAAACAAGTTTTCCCAACAAAAGAACATGATATCTGTCTATTTTCTATTATTGTCGCAGTCTCTTCATGATTCACTGACACCTGTAGTTCATTATGATGCTTGCATCCATACCTTGGAGCAGGGGTGGGCAATCCTGGTCCTGGAGGGCCACCATCCTGCAGGTTTTACTTGTTCCTCTGCTCCAACACACCTGATTTGAATCAATGGCTGATTAACAGGCTTCTGCAGAACATGAAGAGGTGATTTAACCTCTGAATCAGGTGTGTTGGAGCAGAGAAACAAGGAAAGCATGCAGGATAGTGGCCCTCGAGGACCAGGATTGCCCACCCCTGCCTTGGAGGTTTTAGTTGACAAAACCTTGTTGTCTTAGTGGGTTTTTTTAGGTTAAACTAATGCTGTAAAAGTGTAGCTGTTAGTTTTAAGGTATTGGATGCTGCTACTACATTAGGAGAATATTAATCTGAATTTTGACCACAGTTGAACTACAATTTTTCTCCTCAACAACTTGGGAAATAACTTTGCTGTCACAGTAAATGAGATTTTAAAACCAGTAACCTAAACTGAAGCATGCAGAGTACTTAAGCTTGCCGAAATCTCGGTACGTAATTTCTACAAAGAAATAAATTCACGAGTGACTAAGCTTTCCTTGAATGAAGACCAATCTTCCACCTAAATGCAAAAGATTTCATTTTAATGTGAAATTTCCATCATAATCTTGTATTTTTATGTCAGTTCTAGCTAATTTATATCCTATCCAGAAACCAGAAATGGAAACATGAGTTTTCCCCCCAACAGCAAGCCAAGGTCAGTTTCCCTAAAGACTATAACAACGATGGGCTAATGCTGAAGCCAGATGCTTTACACTCGCTGTACAGTCTTTTAACTCCTAATTACAACTATGCAAAAGTGTGCACAATCAAGCATCTGTGGAAAAGAAAGCGTGAAGTCTGGAAATGTAATCAATGCAACGGGAGAACAGCATGGAGAATATCGCAAAGGATCTGAAGCGGAGACTGCACGTATATGGTCCTTTAAACGTGTCCGTTTATTAGGAAGCCAAGTTTCAACATGACTGGTTGTTATTAACGCGGGGCAGACCAAGACGGCATTTCCCACCAAAGCCTCTTAGCATGGGGATCATCTCTGACCCATTGTGAGTCAATGGTAAAGATTATGTTAAAGCTGAGATGCTTGGGAGTCTTGGGAGTAATAGGTCTCCACATCTCTCTCACACAAGAGACCAGACACCAACTGCACAGCCAGAGTTCTCCGACACACACACACACACACACACGAGCCAAATATCGTTTTGTTGCTGAGCAGTGAGTAGTTGTTCTGCTTTGTTAACAGGCTCCTTGCAGGCAGGGTGATTCATGTATGCTTACTTTTGTGGCTCTTTGTGTTTGTGCAAATCTCAGGATAACAGCCTCTTGTGCCAAAATATAAATGTAAAATAGGTTATTTAAAGAAAGCTCCACCTGTAACCACTTTATCACTTCCAAAAACAACTACCGGCCGGGCGCCTTGCATTTCTAGGACTATTTTGTTTCTTCTGATAGCGCACTTTTGTTATTCCTGACAGTCTGTTGTGAGACCGTGTTCCACATAAGACGCAATAAAAAGGCAACCATCCCAGCAAGCATCAGGTTTTAGATTTTCAAATGAAAAAATATCAAAGAGTAAGACCTCCAAGACTCAACAACAATTGCACAGGGCGAAATCCATCTGAGACAAAGCAGAGACACCATTTAACTGCAGCCTCAGTGAAACAGAAAGCGAGTTAAGTTTTGGAAAAGGAGCATGAACCTTGAAACTGCAGAAACAAAAACTTAATGTCTTCCATTTGTTCTGTTACCATTCATGTTTTTAATAGAATCTTGAAGTACATCACAAAGGAAAATGTAGTAAAACAGAAGAAAGCAAAGACGGTTTCCCACATAGAAATTACAGTGAGTAAACTGAACTTCAAAGATTGATTTCAGAGTGAAACAGCAGCTTTTCTGCAAAATAGATTGATTCAGCTTTAGGCAAATGAAGTTGCATTGTTCCGCTATAAAGCGTTTGGCATCCTTTCTGCTTTTGTGAGTCACAAAACCTGTGTGCGCCGATCACGCCCATTATGTATTTGCATTGTATCATCTTATCATTTGAAATTATTTTAACAGAAACAGGGAAAAGGCCAGTCTTTCAATCTCTCTGTAGTAGGTTGATCAAAAAGCTCATTCCGCCCTAAAAGTCAATGAATTCCTTTAAAGCTCATACCGGGGTTTCATGCCAGACTTCACAGGGATAAATATTATGGGTCGTGTCAGTAATGAGGAATGAGGGGCCGGCTCAGTTGTAGTTGAGCAGGAAGCAGCTAGTCATGGTGGTGACCTACAGATCATCAGTCACTCTCGCTGTCTGAGCCGTGTCACATCAGCCGGTACCTTTGTCAAACCCCCAGCCAGCCCTCGACACCATCCATCTCTCTTCTCAGTCACCTTCCCTTGCTCTCTTTCATGCTTTTTTGTTTCCTTCTCCGAGCCTGTCATTGCCTCATCTCACCCTGAACACCCCCCCCCCAAACTTCTTCCATTTCTGCTCATATCGGTTGAAGATATTTGCCAAAACTTCCGCAGTGACAAGGCGCAGCTGTCCACCGGCAAACCAGCTCATTTGTCTCCCTTGTTTAGACACACACACATTCTCCCTTCTTAATATTCAGTTAGAAAACCATTTTAGGCCCGTGTCCAATTGTAGCGCCGCGTCAACGTTCACTGGCAGATGGAGAAAAGCGTCTGATGGAGTTTTAGTGCTGACGAAAGTGACGGGAGGTAAAGAATGACAATGAGAGGAATTCTGGCAAAAACAAGGGACCAACTGGATGATAAGAGCATCAAACATTTGTCTTTTGTTTTGCATTTTATGATTTACACCTAACTGTATCTTGGGCTATGCAAATTGGGACTCCAATGAGATGTTGCCTGGGGGAACACAGTTAAAAATACACACTAAAATATCATTTTAATTAGTTGATTCCAAGAACAAAACCTTCTTTTTATGTGTAAAAACAAAAAAAATCCAACATGATAAGAATGCTTTACCTTTTTGTCAACTTTTTTCAATAGTTTTCCATCATTCTATGCCAAATACCCTAAGGATAACACATGCTTTTGAATACTGCTATAACTCAGTTGAAAACAGAATTTTCCCATCATTGTATGCCAAAAAACCCTAAAGATAATCTTATTTTGAAAAATGATGGCGTTTTAGCTTTTTAGGCCAAATCTTGACAATAACATTATGCAAAATTGCACTTAATAATGTGCAATCTGTTTGCACTCTAAGTGCTGAGGATGACTCTTAGCTACTAATGCACCAAATTGAAAATAAGACTCCAGTCCTCGATAAGAGCGTTTGCACATGCCATCCTCAGCTAACAGCTCAGAGCTTGTAAATCTGAACGCAGGTTGGTATGCCTGGTAGCAACATGCACCTGCCAGCACATAATCTGTCACAAACAAGAACCCGGGAACACTAATTAACAACAGCGTAAACTTCCCTTTCCGCTGCGATGCCGTTTATTTGGAACGATGCCAAAGCCAGTGCTGTAATACGAGCCCGGACCAAAGCTGTGGGGATGTTCAGAGCAACGATAAAATTAAAACGAAGAACAAAGATGAGCTAAAGGACTAAAGGGACGGATAAAGGTTTGAGGATGGTTGGTTGTCCTTTCATTGCACACCTTTCCGTTTTAAATCCACACTTTTATACCGGCTTCCCAAGCCTGATTCTCTGTGTCCCCCCCTCCCTCCACATGGGGGAGGAGGATTGACCTGGTCCAGTCCAAATGCTGCCAGGAGGATTGGATGATCCTGCTTAGGCAGAGCGTGCTGTGAAGCAAGCTAATGAGAGGCCTGTGTGTATGATGGGTGTGTGTTGGCTGGTCGTGCTAAGGGGCTCGGAGTTTAGACGTCCGGGGCGATCTGCCCAGTGATGCTGGAAGACATGTGACCCCCCCACACACACAGCACTATGGCTTGGATTACTGTTACCACAACTACTGCCCTCTGAGCATGTTTTCGGGGGAAAAAAAGTCTACATCGCCTGCCACCTTTCATGACAGAGTTTGAAGATGTGTTAATGCTCCGTGTTGGTGTTGAGGATGACTCTCGGCTACAACTGCGCCACATTCTTTTGCTCAATATCTATAAAATTACCTGAGTTGTTGCAATTTTTGCATTAGCTATTGTTGATGAGCCATTCTCCAAAATGTAATCAGTTGAAGAGGCACATCCTGCGATTACTTCCTGGGAGTTTCAATAAAATCTGTCCAGTTCCTCATAAGATATTTTCCTAACAGACAGACAAATGAAACCACACACACAGATGCAGAAACCACAATCGGCCGCTAAAAAGTTGGTAGCTCCTGCACGGGGTTCAGCGTTTTGAGCTAGCTCAGCCAGCCGCACACTTTTTAATCTCCCTCGTCCCAAACATCAGCACTTTTAACAATTACAAAAAAATCCCAAAGTCGCTTCAGAGGCCCAGGGGAGCAGGGAAGTAAATTAGTTCTTGAGCTAACCCCAGCATATTTACAAGAGCGCTTTATGGCTGTTATGATGTTGATGAATGTGCACCGCCTTGGCCAAATAAACTTATAATCGAGTAATAAAATAATGAAAGAAATCCGTGTGGAACAACAATTCGTGACGCCTGCCAATAACCTCACTTCCCCTCTGTGTGGAAGTGTGTGTGTGTGTGTGTGTTTTTATGCTCTCTTGCAACAAAGGAGATACATTAAGACCACACACTGTTCACACATGTCCGACAGAGACAGGAGGGGAGGTCGAGCCCCACGAGGCTCGTTTTTGTGGATGCATCAGTGACTGTGATAGATCACTTTCTTCACATCTGTATTTTCACCAGTCAGACTTTATTTCTGTCCATATGCCTGCCTGCAATGCCTAAAGAAAGGAAGAAAAAAAAGAAATTTCAGCCTCCGGTTGGGTTGGCCGCTTTCCTTTTTTTTTCTCCTTCTTTTGGCTTTTCTATCCAGCCACATCAGCTGAAACTTCTTTTCACGGCTCCTGTTGCTCTCAGCTCATAAACTCACACACACACTTTTCTTTTCCACCAAAGGGAGCAGGAGGGAGAAGCTAATGTCTGCTCGGGTTAACGAACAGCTTCTGCAATATGGTTTGTGTTACTTTACTCTCATTCTCGCTCACGTACGTCCAATTTTTCTTGTTTTTAAAAGGAACTCATCACAAACATAAAGAAAGGTTATCCTGAACTGCATCAACTGGTGCAGTTTGAAAGAGTTTACTGCTGTAGTTTTTTACATATACTGAAATGCAGGTACACACTCGGTGTAAACAAAGCACTTTTATATGCATACTTCAACAAATATGAGTGAAAATATTTACCAATACATAAAAGCTGTTGGACTTCGTCCCAAACAGCTCTTCCGTTGACGATGCCATTGTTTACCTTAAGTTACTTCAGAAAATGCACATGGCAGCCATGCACAAATTTCCTTTCAAACACGTCAACATGAGTTAAATTGTGCAGATTTTGTGTCTTACTTTATGAAATGTTTTTTTCACTCGTCTTCGTGACATTGAGATTAACTCCTGGCTTCAACAGAAAGATGTTAAACAGATACTGTAACTATTTAGCCTAAGAGTGTCGGAGGAACAGGCGTCTGCATGCGTTATTCATGAACGGGTGGATTTCACTCGGGTGGGAACGGGTGTGGGGTTTCGGGTGCAGGAATGCCGCTCCTGGAATACGACATCCAGTTTGACCCAAGACTGGATCCACCTGCTGCGCCCAAAATGCCCCCTATCATAAACATTTTTCCAATGACTACACACCGTTTTTATGCAAATTAAGGTGGCGTGGTAATGTTTTCGCCCGTGTCTCTGTGCGTGTTCCGTCAAACATCTCATGAATCACTCAACGGATTTTAATGAAGCTTTGATTGACATCTATGATATCGTTAGATTGACCACCACAGCAAAGCAATATTAGGAAACATAAAAATGGCAACAATTCAGTCAGTTTTACAGATACTGAGCTAAGGTTTGGTGTGGTAGTGGCTGAAAGTCATACTCAACACATACTCCAAACACGAAAAACTCATACAAGATATCTTATAAGACTGCCCATAATGTTATTCTTCAAGTTTAACCAAAACAACTTAATTCTTTCAACATAAGATGATCCCTCTAGTATAAAAGGCAGTAGGAGATATGCATTATTTTAAAGAATGCTAGGCCTTTAATTTTTCCTGTTTTTTTTGCCAAAACACTTAGCCTAGTTATAGCTACTCTTTTATCCGGCGCCAATTAGTCGCCGATTAATGAATTATTAAGAACCAGGAAGAGGGGGGTTATTAAATTTTAATGTGGATCTTAGGGGGAATCGTTGTATTACATGTTACCGCGAGCACCGAGTGAGAAGACGCCCACCCTCGGCAGACGTTTACAATAATCCACAGCCGTTTACTAAAGTAAGGAAAGAAAGGGGAGCAGGAAAAAAGAAAAAGGAGAGAGGATTTGGCCTTGAGAGCAGACGCTGGAATCAAGAGCCAAAGACTACAAAACTCCATATGCTGTGACCAAAACCCCGAATTCTCCTAGCCTTAATTCGTATTGTGCGTGTAAAGTGTTTGATGAGTTTTACGGGTCACCTGCCACCCCGGCGGTCGCTACGTCCCCCTTCATCCTCCTCAAACTCCAGAGCTGTAATCTAAGAGTCGATCTTTCATTAGGACGGCTGTGTAAGACCAATAATGGGAGATGCTGAGATAAGGATAATGTATGTCCGTGTTGTAAGGGGGGGGGGGGATCCTCCCAAGGTGATCGTTCCGGTTCAGTTCCCTCTTCCTGGAGCAGAAACTGTATTGGCACTTGAGACTTAACTGCTATCGATTTACTTAGGGTTAGGAGCGTCCACTCTGCTCTCCCCGTTTCTGGTTTCTCTGTTTATATTCCTCCCAGAACACCTCTGTCTCCTTTCTCTGTCCAGCCGAAGTCATTGCAGCGACCTGGGCGGTCAATACGTGGATGGATGCAGCTCCTAATGACCCCGAGCGTTTGGACTGCTTACTTATACGATGCATGCATCTGCTATGATGTACCCTCCGCCGGAAGCACGGCTGGCTCCTCTCCTGCCTCACCTCTGTCATCTCCGACACATTTTTGGTTGCATCACTGGCTGCTGAAGCGCCGTAATTAGTAGCTGGATGTGACACATGTTTCCAATTTGCTACGTCTGGTCAAAGCGATGAAGGGAGGGGGTGACGGAGCGAAGAAGCGATAGAGACAGACGGAAACTGACAGTGGAGGGGGAAAAAAAAAGGCTCAAAGAATTAAAGGCCTACCATTCTTTGAAGGAAAGCATATCGCCTGCCATTTTTCATGCCAGAATTTTAAATTAAACTCATCTTATGTTGAGAAATGAGTTATAACTGTTTCAGTTATTATTATGCACAATGTCTCATGTGACCTGTTAGCATTTTGCATGTTAGCATTTATGTTGTAAATGACTCTCACTACAACAAAATACATTTTAGCTCCATATCTCCAAAATTCACCGAGACATTTGTGTTCGCTAACTACGATAAGCCGTAGTGACCATCTTAAATTAAATTCAGTGGTCCATGAGATATTGTGCTAACAGACAAACCAACAAACAAATATGTTGCGCTATTTGTTGCACTCAAAGTATGTGTTGCAGGTTTTGGCGGCCATTTTGAATTGGTCCAAAAGCTCAAAAAGCTGATCGGTTGTAGATGTCAACCTAATGATTGTTCACTGGAAGTTTTGTTATAATCTATTCAGTGGTTCAGGAGATATTTTGCTAACAGGGCAGACAAACGAACACACATGGGCAAAAACCTTATTACTCTGCTGAAGGGAGAAGATATTAAAAGAGGAGTTGAGGGTGACAAAGAGAAGCCTTACAGTGGTGAAAAGAAAGATTGAAGATGACATAAAGGGAGGCTGCAGGTGGACCGTCTGCACTTCAAAGCCTTGTATCTAGAAAAGGTCTCGGGGTTAACAACGTGACAGCCCATTTGCTTCGCAGACAAAACACGAACCACACACGGACCCTGGCACCTGATTGATACGGGCTTCTGCTTACTCTCTGCCTCATTTAGGAACTACAAACCTGACGTGTGTGGGCTCCGGGAAGCTTATCATTGGAAGATGCACCCTATTTGAACAAGCAAGAGGCTCTCAACATATTTCAGCCCTGAGCAAAAAGCTATTTTGCCTTAGGGTGGCTGAAACTAAGGCATAGCTCTTGTCAAGTAAGGAGAAACAAGCACATGGAAGTATGTAAAAGGACTGAGAAAATAAACTCAAAGAATGACTAAGCTGATTAAGTATGAATAGTAAGCTCCATGAATAAGCTTCGTAGTATACAATAGGCTTTGTATCTTGAATATATGAGTGAGTAAATCTGTAGGAATGACTGTGAAGTTTGGCGTCAAAGCCATCAGCCGTCTAATTGCCAGCCGATCGCTAAGCCCTGACATCCACCTATAACACTAAACTCCATTAGGAGACAATGGCGCGGATTCACCTGTAAGGCCTCAAAAGCCAAAGCTTCTCGGTAGAAATCACCCTCCAGTGTCCGACTCTACACTCCCCCCTCCCCCCCTCCACGTTGGACGAATCCACCCACTGCTGACAAAAAGCCCTCATTAAGGGCTTCGTGCCTCACTTCACAGCGGGGGCCCACGCATGGTCGCATCTGTGGAGTGAGCGGAGCAGCCCGGCAGGCCGTAGCCCTCAGCACATGGCCGAGCCGAAAACCTGTTAGTCCCTGGAAGGAGCCTCCAGCATGGGTGTGAGCTCAGGGTAGCCTTTTTTTTGGGGGGGGGGCCTCTCTAAAAAACTGTAGGGGAGCTTTTTTTTCATAATGAAGTGTGTAATGTTAGGATATTAACATGAAAATATGAATCATTCAAGACCAGCGCTCCATGATGACTTTTTTTTCCTTTCTAATTGAGCTTTGTTCCAATTTGTTTCCATTTTTTACCTCCATACAAGCTGCCCTTTCAGCAGTGTTTTTTTTTTGTTTGTTTGGATGTGATAGAATTAATTTAAATTACCCCCAGTTTCCAGTTACTTCCCATAATTCCCAAGGAAAGTTTCCAATTTGGAGCGTTTCCAAATTCCCCCGGCTTAACTCACCATAGAAAGTTTCTGGAAAGTTTCCAAAATTTTCCAGGCCTTTGCAACCCAAGCAGTAACTACATCAGGTCTATATGTGGTGCTGCAGCACCGCCGTGAAAATACAGCAGAAACGGGAAAGACGTGGAGCAGACGCTACAAGCTTTAAATGCACAATAAAAGAGCAAGAACTGAATCCTTTTCATGCACTGACAACAAAGTGGAACTTCTCCTCTGTGTCACATTAAACTACGACTGACTGGGAGTCAGGTCGGTCTAAATATGCGGACATATTGGATGATTTCAGGCACAATATCCACCAATGGATGGTAAATCGGGACAAGTGGAGGGAAGTGTTTTCCTCATGAAGTTCAAAGGGTACAGGGTAAATTCTGCACAAGTGTCAGTCTTTTAAAATTATTATTACTATTTCCATGATCCAAGTTTTTTTTTTAAATATATACCTAATGCATATAGTTGATCTTTTTCTGCAACATTTGCATGATTGTTCTTGACGATTCAATAATGTGATAACAACCTTCAGGGGCGTTAGATTATTTAACAACGAGGATTTTTGCTCTGCTCCACTTCAGGGCGATGTTATTGTTCGTCAGCCTTGACTGTTAAATGAAGCAACACGGTGTACAATGTGTTGCTGTAGTTGAGCAACTGGCGTCTGCAACACAAACGCAAACACGTAATCTGTCGATGTTGGGGGGGTCGTAGGTTAGGCAGGAGCTGGATCTATAATATTATTGATTTCAAACGGCTGTGTTTAGGCTGTCCATGTGAAAACACAACAATGGCATTAGAGGATTTTTTTTCCCACCCTGGAATCCAAAAATTTAGGAGCCTCTTAAATACTGTTTCCATTTGGACACAAGGTTGGAACAATAAAGAAATCTTTGTGTATCCCCGTTCCTGTGTGGACGGGGGCCTTGAACTCTTTGATTAGAGCTTGCACCTCATTGGCAGTAAGCAAAATATGGGATTTGGAAAATATCTATTCATTAGAAGCAGTAATGCTATTTTGGGGCCCTAAGCTATTGCCCTGGTAAGCCCTTCAGAAAGTCCACCCCTGGCCACCCAGTCTACTCAGACTCAGGGAAATTGGCAGAGCTGTGGGGAAAAGTGGCCATTAGTGGTGGACAGCAGAGAGGTCTTTAAAATGACATTTCCTCTGCTAATGCCTGACACCTTCACCGGAGGAAAGAAAAAAAAGATGCAAATGAGCGTGGCCGAGTGGGCAACGCTGGGCGTTTGAGGGGCCCAGGGGCCTGGACTTGAATCAAGGTCATCCAGCAACAGCAATCAGAGCGCCACATAAAGTCTCTATTATCCACAGCTTCCATCTTTTCTCTGGCCTGGAGACTTTTCCAGAGAGAAGAATCCAATAAATCAATGTGACCAACTCAGATTACACTGTTTAGATCAAAGTCCAAACACTTGTAAATAATTTAGATTATTTTGGAAGAACAGAGCAACTACGCTGACGGAATGGAAACCTTTATAGAAAACTCATTAATGCTCCGAGAGAGGCAGCAGTTTGAGGAAGGCCTGCACTCTAACTTTATGGTGTTGTGCATGGCAGGTTGCATTAGTAGTCTCCTCCAGAGTTCTGCTTCTCGGCCCAGTGTGCATTTTAAAAGCAAGATCCGCAAGTTTATGCCAAAAATTTAAATCCAAATCCCGATTTAAAGCGTAACGCCTTCAGGTTTTGCTATCCCCTTACCTTTCGTTCAGGGAATTCCAGTAGATGGGTTCCATATTGCTGGCTGTCGTTCCCAGTAAATCCAGTAAGAATACCAGCAGGATCCACAATCCATTCCCGCTTCTTCGCCACGCCATTTCAACCCTGACACCCAGTATATGCAGCCCCATCTACGAGAAACCAGCGAGGCTTTCTGGGCTCGCAGTGCTGCAAGAAGACTCTCAGATGGAACAATGGATCAAGCTGTAAAGCAGAACCAGTCAGAGTGTGAAGTCAAAGCCTTCCGCACACAACCACATGGATCCGAAATGAAGCAAACTGAGCTGGATTAAAGCAGTAATACAAAGAAAAAAAAAAAAACAAAAACACTTGAATATGCAAGAGAAACTTGCTCAATCCGTGCGTCCAGATCTCCAAAAATCGTTCTACTATTTCAATTCCATGACTTTCCCCATCAATTTGTCATCAGTTGTAGTTTCTCCAAAAACAGCATAGAACTCCTGGGCTCGAATAGAACTCCACAGAATCTGGATTTCTGTGAATTATCGCCTCCAAAAAGCAGGTTTTGTTGCCCCTTTTTTCGTGCGCCCTAATTGTCTTTTTCCCGAACAATGTTCCCTTGTTCTCTTTGGCTGATTCCTCTCCCCATTACCTTATTTTCTCGTCGGAATATCAAGCTCCCAACATGTCAGGCTTGACCGCAAAGGTATTGCTGTCAGTCTGTTTTGAAGACACAAAGGAGACGAGGCCAAAAATGGAGAAAAGAAAAATGGTTTAAAATAAGAAAGATGTCACTTGTATCCACAGCTCCATCCTCGTAAAGACGCAGTCTGTGCGCATTACTGTCCCCCCCTTCTTTACCCCTTCGAAGGGCTGTAAATCCAGAAAATGCAGTGATAAAATGTTAGAAAAATCAAGATCCAAGAAGTCGAGGATAAATCCGACCATGAACTCGGTGGGGGGACGGAACTGCGAGAAACAGAAAATTAAAAAACAAGCCAGGCACGGGTCAAACTTGTGGCGTGATGAGGAGAACGAGGAGGTGAGAGTCGCGGAACTTCAGTCCCAGCTGGAAGCGCATCATCTGTGGAGAGCGGAACCGGGCCGGGGAACGCGCTCCGTGCGTTATCTCATCCGTGTGCGTGCGCCTCGCGGTCCCACCGGTTTGACTGGCCCCGATGCTCGCAGCGGACTGACACACAGACTGGCTCGTTTCAGAGGAGGAGGAGGAGGAGGGGGAGGGGAAAAGGGGGATGAATGGGAAAAAAAATCCCCATCCTCCGACTGGCAGGCAGGGCGCACTGACGGAGCGCAATTCTTCCAGGCTTTTGCGGAGAAAGGTTGGGGGGTGGAAGGAGGAGGGGGTGGCTGGGGGTGCGGGGGGAGGCGGTATCGAGTCCCTTTCAGCACCTCCTTCTCTCCTCCTCCTCTTGGAGTTTTCAGGGGGTCCCCCAGACTCGGACCTTTGGACTCCCCGGCGCTGTATTCTGCCTTCTTTCAGACACTAAAGAACACACACACACACACTCACACACACACACACACACACACACACACACACACCTCCTCCGGTGTGACAGAAGAGCAAGAGCGCCCTCAATGTGAAGCTGTGGGAGGCAGGAACTGAAAAGAATATTTAAAGAAATAAAAATCAAGATGTAATTTTAGAATATTATGCAAATGTCACAGCAAGGCTTCATCCTATAGGAGCTTAAGAGTTATTAGAAGAGAAATGTGCCTCATGAGCTCCACTAAGACTCCCTGCTGCTGTTTTAAAAAGAAATTTATGACACAAGCTTTTGGCTAAATCTGACCAAGTTGAAAATTTCAGAAGAAAACTAAAAGCCACAGCATTCCTTTCATGGCAGATCACCCTGTGTTGAGAAACGACAGATACAGTTGCTTTGTTCGAACCTTGAAAATAACATTGTCTCATGAGATATTTTGTGTGACTGTCAGCTACTACCACGCTAAATTTTAGCTTAATATCTGAAAAACTGACTGAATTATAGCTATTTTTAAGCTGGTTAAGGAGTAACCGTGGTGGCCATCTTGAATTGGACCGACTCCAAATGTTAATCGGCTGCAGGTGTACACCTAATGATTACTTTCAGAGAGTCTCATTGAAATTCATCCAGCGTTTCTTGAGATATTTTGCCAACAGACAATCAGGTTTGACTCCAACAGTTGAGGTCAAGGTTTGAAGCAAAGATGACGCAGAATGAGTTGCGCTCAAAGCTTGTGTTGAGGATGATCTTCAGCTACTGTCACATTAAATTCTAGCTCCCTAAATGAAAAATTAGCCGATTTGCAGCCATTTTTGTGTTTTCTAAGGTCAGCTGGTTGTAGCAGCCATCTTGAATTGGACTGAGTTTAAAAGGTAATCAGTTGTAAACGTCAACTTTATGGTTACTTTCTTGGGGGTTTTATTGAAATCCAACCACAGGTTCATGTGATATTTCTCCAACAAAAAGAGTTAGAATTTATTTTTAAATGCTAAGTTTTAAATACAGATCCCGGGCGATCAGAGAGTCAGCTGCAAAACACTCTCAGACACCAAATTTTACCTCTGTGTCTTTAAAACTGACTGAATTATAGCCATTTTTGTGTTTGCTGTGATCGCCTTGCTGTGGCGGCCATCTTGAATTGGGTTGACTCCAGAAGTTAATGAGTTACAGACGTCGACCCAATGATTCCTGCCTGAAACCTTCATTCTAATCCGTTCAGTGCTTCAGGAGAGATACAAACAAAAACACAATCGCTGCACCTTCGTTTTCAGAGGCAGACGATAAAAAGGTGGTGTGTTGTTAAAAGCTGGACTGGCCTCATTTTTCCGTCTGTGTGGGAGCGTCTGGCACCGCCGCCCCTCTCAGTCTGGACGGAGAATCCCGGCGTCCTGCAGCAGCGATGAGCCGGCTGACGGGGATCTGCCGAGGACCACACGCACCAGAATTTACTCTGAAGACCCCCTGTCCTCACACAGAGACACACCGAGGACTGACAAACCTGGGGCTGCACTGCCCTCATGTGATGGTTGGAGTGAATGAACACAAACAGAAAGCAGCTGATCTGTTTCATGCTTCCGGCACCGTCTTCTGTTGGATTTCTTCCTGGGTTTCTGGTGTTTGACTGACTCAGAGAAATGAAATCTCAGTGTCTGTCTGACACGAACCGTTCTGTTTAGTCACTTTTGTTGTTCTGAGTTACGCAATTTTAGCTGCGCAATGCCAAACATTTGAAGTTGCTTTACTTACACCTCATTTTAAGGCAGTAAAAACACCTTTAAAAGGGACAGTCTGGCTATTTTTGAAGTGATGTTTTGTCTGAGAGTTGTTAATAGGTAATATCTCATTGGCTGTGACATCAGTGGTAGAGAAAAGGCAAAAATCTTCTTTCAGCGTAGGCTAATGGCGAGCCAAATGAGGGCTTGTTTTCAGTTTTTTACACTTATAAAACAACTCTCTCTTACAAATAACATACTGGTGTAAAAGAACGCTACTTTAGCTACTATTAGACCTTTGCAATTGCATGACCTTGTTTAGTTTGACAGTTTCCTGAACCGAACCATGTCCGTGTTACCACACCGATGCGCGTGCAGAGCACAGACCCGCTGAAACTGGCGTGTATTTTGCAGATGGTGCCGAGGCAACAATCGTACCGGTCTGCAGGGAGTTGAGTAAACCTTTGGACTGACTAGACCAGGGGTGGCCAATCCTGGTCCTGGAGGGCCACCATCCTGCAGGTTTTACTTCTTCCTCTGCTCCAACACACCTGATTTGAATCAATTGGTGATTAAAAGGCTTCTGCAGAACATGAAGAGGTGATTTAACCTCTGAATCAGGTGTGTTGGAGCAGAGAAACAAGGAAAACATGCAGGATGGTGGCCCTCGAGGACCAGGATCGGCCACCCCTGGGGCGGACTGATGCATTCAGCACCGTCGTCATATCCTCAGTCCACGCTCTGCACACAAACATTTACGCTGTTTGGTTGACAAAACAGCAGCAAACCAAACAAGCGCTGTCAGGAAAAAGTGAAGAGGTCTAATATTAGCTAATATTTCACACCAGTGTGTCGTTTTTAGAAAGACTTGTTTTATTAGCCTGAAAAATGGGTCCTTGTTTGGCTAACCATTAGCTTAGCCTGGATGAAGACATTTGCCCTTTTCTCCAACCAACGTCGCAGCTGACAAATTTTAACATTAATAATTTCTTACCAACCTTTAGAAGTACTTATACATTTAAAAATAATATAAAGCAGACCATTCTCAGAAAAGAAACAAAACTAAACTGTAGGCTGCAGTAAGCTGGATGCAGCAGCTTCATTTTCCTACTTGGTGACTGATTAAATATGTAAAGGCACTGATTTTATTTTATTTAAAGTGGCTAATTTCAGTTAAAGTTAGAGAGGCCAGACTGAGATGGTTTGGACATGTGCAGAGGAGGGACAGGGGGTATATTGGTAGAAGGATGATAGAGACAAAGAGGAGACATGGATGCAGTTAGAGAGGACATGGAGGACAGGACACAGAAGACAGTTAGATGGAGGACTTGCTGTGGCGACAACAGCCGACAGAAAAAGAAGAATTTCAGCCGATTAAAAATGGTCAACTGATTAATTGTTCTCTCACTAGATCAGACCTCCTGTGGCTTTCATGACTATCAATCAATATTGTATTCATAGGTCAATTAAAGTCCAACTGCAACAAAGAGGACAGGCAAAGAGATGGACGTGCAAGGAAAAGAACAGATTTGCAGAGACAAGCTAATATGACAAAGTTTGTCAAAAAACTGCTAAATATTAGCAAAGAGTTAATTTATAACCTTTATAAGAGACATTTTTGGAACCTTGCAAAATATTACAAAACATTTTGGTTCTTTAAAGCAAAACAATAAATGATTTAATGTGAGGAAGAAGTCAAATTCTAATGTTCTTTCCACACAACAAGGTGCAGGAAAAGTATGAAAATTCACCTTGAAAAGTGCTTGAATTTGACTTTCAGGAAAGTGCAAGAAGAAGGATTGTTGGGGACATAAACTCCTGTTGGCAACGCGTTAGTCGAGTCATCCATCAGATCCCCGAACTCCAGCTCGGTGAAACACAACTCCAGTCACCTACTGAGAGAGGAAAAACAAGGACAGGGAGAGACTTTTAATATTTGTCATTGAAAGTATTTTTCTCTCACATCAGCTGAAAGGAGGGGAGCTTGTCTCGCCACCAACACCTCCTGCTGTTCCTGCACAGCCAGGGAAATGAAAGCGAGACAGAGACAGAGTATCCAGAGGAAGGATGAAGGAGGACTGGAAAGTTGGGTCTAAAGTTGTAGTGCTCAAGGGCAAATGCTGCAGAGCAAATGAGTGATCAAAAAAAAGGGATAAAGCCAGCCTCTGCAAGCTGATGAGTCATGTGCAAGAAAATGACTTTTACTTAGAAATGCAAAATTACAGAATGCTTTCAACAAGAGCTGTAATTGCAGGCTCTGAGATCCTAACAGGACACAAACACTGAGGAGGGTTAGGGAGAAGAGAAGAAGAAAAAAAAGAGCAGACATGTAGCCGTTTCTGTTCCGCTGACCTCTGGGAACCTTGGCGCAGCAGATGACGGAGCTAAATGTAGAGCAGGGAAGATGGACCGGTTTGGAGACAACAGCGCCTCGGAGGTGGAGCTGGTGTTAAAAAAAACAAACATCCTGCTATGTCTATGAATCTGTGTGGGGAAAAAAAAAAACGACTGGCTGCGCTGTAAAAAATAACCCTGTGAAATTTAAGGTAAAAATACTGGTGACGATATATGACTGTGCTGGAAAAACTGTAAATTACAGTAAAATAAAAGCAGCTGGGGTGGCCAGAATTTTCTGCCAGAATAAATGAGTACTTTTCTTTAAATACATGCACTGTAAAACTGCTTCTCGTAAACAACCTTTAAAGCTTAAAAATAGTGAAAGTCTAGAAACAGTCTTTAGGTAAAAATGAACACAATAACAGTTTTAGACTTCCAACTTCAAATTTACAGTAATTTACCAGCAGCTGTTTCTGAATTAAACTGCAAAAACTACAAAGACAACACAACAAAATGCAGTAAAAGCTGTTTAATTTGTGGTTAAATACCAGCAGTTAGGATTACAACATAAAAAGTGAAAATGGTGGAATATAACGACAAAACACCGGCAGCTGTCGTCGCCAGAATTTCACTGCAAAAACTACAATGACAGTGTAAGACAGTGCAGTGAAAACTGTTTAATTTACAGTAAAATACTAAGTTTTTGGTTGCCAGAAATTCACTGTGCAATGTATGACCCAGTGCAGCTGAAATTGTTTAATTTCTGGTGAAAAACCAGCAGCCGCGGTTGCTCGAATTTCACAGAGTTTTCTACAGTCGATCAATCAACTTTATTGTCCAAGAGATATCGGGAAATGGAGACTTGTCTGACATCTGGCTCATAAAAGCAACATATAACCAATTAAAAATGTAATAAATAAACTAAGATGCATGGTACATTTAAACACACACACACCAAAGAAACCCCACATCGCAGCAGGTAATGGTTGTCATTCTGTGTGAGGCTACGTTTAAAGAGGACCCTGTTCAGGATGGTCACAGCAGAGGGGACAAATTCATTTTTGTACCCGGACCATCAGTCTCCTGCCGGACCTGACCAACTCCAATGATGGTTGCAGGGGATGACAAAGTTTGTGAGTCTGGAAGAAAAATAAAAATAAAAATCAGAGAGCTGCGGGAGTCCGGCTCTACCAGAGCTGCTGTCCTGCTGGTTGGACCTGAAAGCTTTTTCCTGAGCTCCTCTGCCTGATATTCACTCCCGGCTGGTGTGTTGGGGTTTTATTAGTGCTCATTTATTCAGGCTGACCTCATTTACTGCACCGACCTTCAACTCTTCTTCATAACCGCTTCCTCTCCCTGGTGACTCTGGCTGCAGTCTGCTCCAGCTGCCAGACTTCAACCACACACACACACAACCAGCATGTGCAGCTTAAAACCAATTACAGTAAGTGCACGGCTGATGTGAGGCGTGTACTGTAAGAATTAAGGTTGAGGGCAGATGCATACATGCACACAAACAACGCGCTCGAGCAGCACCGACACAAAGCGCTCAGACGGGAAAACATGCGCCCTGATGGGAACGAAATCCACACCGAGGGAGGCGGATGTGGGTCGCTGTCAGGGCACGACGGCCTCGATCGCCTCGCAGTTGATAGATCTCAGCTGCGAGTCTTTATCCTTCAGCATCTGTCGATCCTTGTGAGCTTCCTCCTCTTCCTCTCAAATGACACGCACTCTTGTTCTGCCAGCACACACACACACACACACACTTCCCAGTGCCTTCCTCCACGCAGAGCGACGGGGGCTGTGGGGGATTAAATAAGGGCGAGGAGGCTGAGCAACATGTGATGTGCTGATCACACAGATGGATCGTACGGAGCGGCGCGCCGATTCTCCATCAGCAAACATTTAGTCGCAGACAGCTGATCGCCCACACATTTACCTTCTCCTGCACACGGAAAGGGATCATCCAAATATTTGGGAGTGGGATCAATTAACATCTTACATGTAGGTAGCTCTTTGAACTACCACAGGATGGAGAAATAAAATGTAATTCTGACTGGACGGACTATTTCAAGGCTAGTCTGGGTGGAAAAATGGATTTCTGTCATCATAAAACAATTCTAATCTCCACAAAGTTCATTTCAGTTCATGTAAAAGTGGTTTTATAAACCTTTACACTGCTATCCGCTTCTCATTACATGATTATTCTAGAAAAAAAATGTTGTGATATTCCTGCTGTTGTGCCCCGGGCTGCACCAGAAGCTGCTGCTAACATTTCCACTTGCAAATAATCAAAACAACCTTAGAGTTCAACGTAAAACAACATGTAATATGAAGCTGACGGTGATGTAATAACTTGTATAACATCATTCACTGAAACTGCCATGAATTTTGAGATTAGAGCTGTTTGAAAATGGTTTTGGCTCGTCTCAGATTAGTTTAATTAAACTTTCTTTAACTGAGGTCATTCAAAGAGATATCTACAACAGGTAAGATATTATTTGGTCAAAACTTTTCCAAAGAACCACACTTCAAATTATTTGAACTATTCCCACTTTTCTAAACTTGAGAGAATTTTATTTTGACTACAAAAAAATTCCAAAAACCTTCATCAAATCTGCCAAAATCTACAAGAAAACTGACATCTGTTCAGAAAAGAGCCTGAAAATGCGGTGGGTAAAAGGAACAACTCCAAAACAAACACTGAGATGTATTTCTTTGTGGGGTTTTTTGGGGGTCTGAGTGACGACTGATTGGAAATGACAGCTCTAAATCTGCCCCTGACGTCCCTCGGTGCCGGCAGGAGCTCCTGAACGGTTGGCCAGAAATAAAAGAGTCTTCCTCTCATTGGACACCTGAGACCGTCCCTGAGCAGAGACACGCACGACTGGCTGTTATCACAGCACCTGAAGTCTGGCTGCAGTCAGGTGATAAACTAAACACGTCTTTGACAGCCGCTCCGTCCACAGGGGGCAAGTCGAAACTCGGAGCTAAACGCTTTAAAAAACACCAGAAGAATAGTTGTTTTCACTATTTATATACTATCCCAAAGTTGTTTTTTATAAACTCTATAAGGATTTTGTTGGTGATGGTAACAGAATAATGTGTCTCAGCTGCTGACCCTGTTTGCAGACTCGTACAAAGTGATTTTTCAGTACCTGTGAGTTGTCAGCACTTAATCCAGAAGCCAATTTTCTCTTTTAAACCTCTTAGCTTGTTTCATCTGATAGGTTGTTGGACGCCCGGAGAAGAAAACTACATAATTTCTCAAAAACAAAAAAAATCAATTATTTATTTTTAAAACAATCAAATTTGACAAGTAGAATAAAAACGACTTAAAATGCCACAAAAATGTTTTTTGGGGGGTTTATGGACCGTATGTTTTAATGGTAACAGCATGCAGGTTGGAAAACTAGAACCAGAAGCATTACATAATTATTTTCCTGTCCATAAACCCCCCAAAAAACATTTTTGTGGCATTTTAAAAGTCATTTTTATTCTACTTGCCAAATTTGGTTGTTTTAAAAATAAATAAACAAATAATTTTCTCTAATAATTGATTTTTTTTTTCTCGCCTCTGAGAAATTATATAGTTTAATCCATTTACTAGTATTTAAAACATTATTTACGCTGTAAAAAGTTTAACCTGAAGCTTTTTTTGCTTATCAGAAATTCTTCCCTGCCTGAAAACTCCCCTTGTGTTGCAAAACGGTCCCGCCGCAAGAACACATGCATTATTACCAAACAAGCACGTAAAATACCACAAAATAGACGCATAATTCTGTTCTCATATTGATGGTAAATGTGTAAATAAATGTAAAAATTTGAAAGAAAAAAATTGTGAACCACTGCTACCCACCACAAGTTGGTTTCCATGACTGAAAATAGGTCAACAATGGTGATATTCATGGATGCAGAAGTCAGACAATTTAGATGTATTGGTACAGATAAATATACAGGAAAAATGTGCTTTGTTTACATTGAGTGTGGACCCGTATTTCAGTCCCGCATTTCAATTCATGTGGAAAACTGCACCAGTTCAGGATAAGCTTTTTTTATGGTTGATTTCAACGTTTGCAGCGAGTATTTTTACTTATTGTGGTTAGGATAAAGAGTCAATGTTCACAGTGGAAAATATTCACCAGGTCTTTTGTGCTTTGGACAATGTCATCTGTGGAGAAAAACATCAGGTTGGCGAAACAAAGTCCGACTTTCAGAGACATGTTTTAGAGCTAAATGTGACCAATAATGGCCCAAATGGGTTTTTCTCTCAAACCATGGGAGTCCAGCTTGTGGGGAAGCCAACTTCTTGTTTTTCTTCCACTAAATAACAAACTTCCTTCAAAGTCTCCAACAAGGAAAGTGGTACGATCTGGTTGGCTCGTTTTAGTGGAGAAAGGGATGTTTACGAGCCGATTTAAGCTGCTGCATCTCAAGTTTTATTTTTGGTTTATTTTGTGACGCACTGTAACATTTTAAAACACATCAGTGAGCCACACTGAGCCTTCGTCACCTCACACTTTATATTGTATTTTGTAAATCTTATACAGTCCTGTCGCCTTCCAGATACTCAGAGCATAAAATATGAATAAATCTCTTGAAAAATGTGTAGCTGTACCTCGTATTAAACGCTTCAAAGCCCATGTGCTCCAGGAAACTATTTGACCACCTGTAACTTGTAATATTTTTGGCTACAGATGAGTTGTGCCATTTTTAATTACTTTTATTTCTCGCAGGAAAGCATCAATAGGCTGGTTTTGGTTATTTCTCAGGACTCGGTGAGAAGCCCCCGGTGAGGTGCGAGCCTCGTTCAAAAGGTAGGTGAAAGTTCGCCTTCGGGGCTTTCTGCCAGCGAGCCGACAGTGAGGTAATATTAGGGCATATTTATTCTGCTCAGGCAGGATGTGGAGGTGATTGAGGGAGACTTTCAGGCAGGATATTGGAGCGGTGTGAAGCCAGACATCTGTTGACTTAATATTTGAAGATTACTCTGAATTTTTTTTCAGTTTTTTTTTTAAAATAAGATGTTCTCAGTTGTCAGTCAGGGTTTTTTGTTCGAATTAGGCAACAGGCTGAGTTGTTTATTTTTACAGATTTTGGTTCAGAAAGGATCATGTTCCTTCACACGCTTTTCTCACAGATCTTCAGGAGCACCTTTGCTGCAAAAACACACTTTTATGCATCTTTTTTCTCATGGCTTCTGTCTTCACTACTAATCTCCTCCTCCCCCTGTGTCCTCAGAGCTCCTCTGACCTACCAACTGCTCCACCTGTCCCCCCCCACTTCGACACCACTTTTCCTCTCCACCCCCATCCTTCCAGTCGCCACGGAGAGGTGAAAAAGAGACGGAGGGTGGCTGTGAGAATGAATACAAGCCGGGATGAGACCTGTCCGCGCAGCCCGAGGGCAGGCAGAAGTATGAATTTCCTGCTCTACCTTTCCCCAGAGTACAATTACGCAAGCAATTACTCTCCCAGGGCATCAAACACCCTCTAAACCGTCAAGATCACATCCAATCCGCCGAGGCCGACCAGCTGGGAGACAGGATTCTTAATGTACTTGAATAGGCGCTCTCTGAGGATAACTAGCTATGGAGATCGCCGGAGGGAATGTGTGTCGAGCAGGAAGAGGATATTGAGGGAGGATGAGGAGATAAGAGGAGGATGAGGTGGAGGCAAGAGGACGCCGAAGCGCACAAGTTGATATTCTATATGCATGAGGGCTTGTTTATCCGTGAGAGAAATCTCAACGCCGAGCCACTCGTCTGTACTCGTCTGCGCCCGTGGAATACGATGATGTGACACGTCTCTAGTCTGCATTAATCTTCCGAGCCGTTTTCCGATGGATATCCACGAGTGTGCCTTCACATCTGGATTGAATAGAGGGAGATCAGACTCCGGGGCGAAATGAAAAACCTCGGCTGCTGTGCCTTTTTCCCGGCTTCAGAGCATGTGCGGGAGGTGCAGGTGCCAATTATTTTCACATCTAATGTAAACCAGAGAACAAGGACGCGTCAATCACAGCTGCAGCCTTTTGGAATGGAAATGGGGATAGAGCCACGGTAACGCAGCTATCCGATGAAATGAGTTGGCTGCGACTTGTAAAAATATCCCCTCAGATTTGGGCCCTCGGAAGAGCAACCTCCAGTCATTTGAACCTCAGATTGGGCCGTCTGTAACGAGCAGAAATGGTGGCGGTGAGGTGAAAATGATATTCTGTTACAGGCGGTGAACAATGAGCTGTTTGAGCTCAAAGACACGTTTATTATTTTTAGATTGGAGCTTCTCTCCTAACAAATCCCAGCAGAACAAGTCACTGATCACCGGCATGTAGGCGGCACCGCACCGAACTAATGCAAAGAACAGCGACACACAAAGCTGTCACAATAATTACGCTTTTCATTTATCCTACTATGGAACCATGACCAAAATGTTCATGTTGGGGTTTCTGTCATTTGTCAACACTGCCGACAACATTGTACAGTTATCAGGATTCTAATAATCAGACCCTCTAGGATTTTGCAACGTTGCGATCGCAACTATTAACGCAAAATCAAGCAAACCCCACGAAATCGCAACTTTGCCCCAAAACACCGCAACTTTCTTGCAACTTTAACCCAATATTTATTGTTTCTAAAGTGATTCGCCTCTGTTTCTGCGGTCTAGTCTCTTCTTTGTGGGTTTGTGTAGCGTGGAATACAAAATAACCCCAAATAACTCAGGAAGAAGACACGTGACGTCACTTCCTGCAGACCAGGGACAATCCAGAAATGCTCATGAATGTCAGTTTAGAAGCTATCAAAGTTCTCAAATAAAGCACCTTTTGAGAATGTCAATGTTTGTTGGTAATTATCTTATAAAACTAGGAAGGATTTTTGGTTAATATATTAAACGTTATGGTTGTTTATTGATTTTAATTTTTTTTTATATCGCAACTTTTAGGAAAATGCCCCGCGAAATCAGGCATTTTAGTCACAACAATCACAAAAAATGCCCACGAAATCCTGGAGGGACTGAATAATGCTGATTTATTAAGTATATTTAAGAATGTTACAAGTTTAGATCTCAAAGTTGTTAATTTATTGAGACCTCAGTATTGCAGATTCTTCAAGATCTCAGCCTAGCCAATTTTTTAAGCTTTCATTAATGCTGATTGACATCTTTATACTGAACAGTTGATTTAGAAATCTCAGTATTGTTGATTTTTTAAAATCTTGGTATTACTTCATTATCAAGACCTCAATATTCTCGACTAACCAAGATCTCTGTATTGCCAATTTATTAAAATCTCAGCATTGAAGATCACAAAGATGTTGATATTGCTCATTTATTTTTAAATTAGCAATACTGTGTAGAGATTCACTGGATAAACATACTTGTGTTTGTTTATATTAAAAATGTTCCTAACCTGTTAATCAAAATGACATATTATTTATCATTGTTTTAACATTAAAGAACTTCAATTCTACTCAAGGTATCGTTGCTTAAAAAGAAAAAAACTGTATAAAAGTCAAAGATAAGAAATGGGTTTGGTTGTTACTGCTGCTTCTGTTTCACCATTTTCATTCCACCACACACACACACACACACATTATTTACAAGGTGAAGTGAACATAACGTGCTAACGGAGATAATTGGTATGACTTCTAACAGCTTCTACAACTCTTGGCCTCTCATTTCTTTCACAAAAACTAATTTTAGCGAACTGAACATCCTGCCTCTGATGGAAAAATGGAGAATAAAAAAAAAAAATGGATGAATGAATGAAAACGGCTGCCTACTCACCACACACACCAGTCGTTTGCTCCGGAGTCGGTGGTTTGTTTGTTCCTCCTGGGCCACTGTAGTTGTGGAGCAGCCAAACAGGAAAACCTTCAGAACATAACAACTACGCTGCATTAAGTCAAATCATGGCTCTAAAATCAGAGTTAAGTTCATAAAAGAAGACTTCTCTTTAAAACAACATATTCTGTTACCTAATAAGGAAGTGAGGTGATCATCTTAAACCTTAATTTGTTGCTAAAAAAAAACAAAAGCTGACTACTTGTTCACAATAAGGTGGTTTTATTGAGGTTTTATCTTTCTTCTGCTGATTCTACTTCATAGTAGCGAAATGGTAAACAAACTAATATACAACACTAGAAAAAAGTGCAGCATTCATGGTTTTATTTGAATAAAAGTTTAAAATGAATGAAATATATAAAATATTCAAAATTCGGTTCATTTATTGTTGCTGCAAAGCAGAAATGTCTGCAGCGCTGATAAAGAGCTCTGTGCTGTTCATTATCTGGATCAGGTGAGAAGCGGTTTATGCTGTTATGAAATTTTATTCTTATTTTTTTACTTAATGTAAAGTTCATGTATCCACAGATGCTAAAAGACAAACGAGGTGACGGGCTCCCCAAAAAGACACATTCTTGCTTTCAAACCAACGCCCGTTCATTCCGACACGGCTGCAACATTTAATCATCGTTTTATTGCTTCCCACCCCAGCATTTTATTATTCCTGTCAGAGGAACAATAAATATGCGTGTTATTTTAAATATATTCAGTGCTCCTTTCATTTAAAACGTGGAATCAACGTGTCGCAACCCCTTCAGACTTCGCAGATGTCAGAAAAAGGCTCTCTTACGGCTCTCCCAGTGAGCCTGCTGCGTAATCTGGCTGCGTTTTTAAAAATTGAGACATCCCTCAAAATGTTTCAGTGGAACTGATTTTCAGGTCAGAGGCAGGAGGACTGTGGGAAGATGGGGAAACAAATTAAACGAGCCTCCAGAGTTTGTTTTGGATGGCTGATATATCTCTTTCACAGCAGACATTTGCACATGTCATAACAGGAAATTCACGGACGTATAAAATAGGTCTGCATTCCACTGCGGGGGAAGATCCCGGAGTTTATTCACGCTGGTGTATTGTCACGGTTCACCGGGACACTAATGGATTAACTGGGGCGCATTGAATAATCATTATCATCGATTACACCTGTACTTTGAATTCAACGCAACATTTCTGCAATGAAAATGATCCATTACCTAACAAGCTTGTCCTATTAGGTACGAGAGCAAACTGGGACACCGAGGAGCAAAATCCGCTCTGACAGGCGGGATTAAAACCACCAACCTGCTTTGTGAGACGAACGTGTCATAATCCATTTCCGAGGAGGAGAAGGCCTTAAACGCGGGACTGGGAAGTGGGTTGCTGTTTTTGTAACGAGTGAAAACTCAACCGAACCGAGGCTGGATACAGAACTGGAGGACAACAGGGAAAGACTGATGATGGAAAAAAAAAGCAACTGGGAGAGGAAATTAAACACGATCAACAGGTGTGACAATCAGAGCCGGAGACCAGGTGTGACAAACCAGATCTATCAAAAGAAGAAACTCTACAAAATACAACAGGAAGTAAAACTGGTACAGAACACCAAACAGGAGCTTAATGAAAACCAAAGGAAAATATCTACTGATCCACTGATTGTAAGAGTACGATGCGCAATTTGATTCTGCAAATTTATACCCAGTTCTTAAGTCAAAATAATGCACATGAAAGTTTATTTCTGACACAGTTTGTGCAGTGAGATGACTCAGAAGAAGGCAGCAGAGAAGGTTATGTATTCAAACACACTTTAAGAGCTCCAAATGGGACTTCAGAACAAGATATGACAACATGGACTAGGACTAATTAGATAAAAGAATCAGCAAATGGAACCAAAACACGCAGAATCACAAAATTAACAGGTGTGCTGATTGCTAATGAAAGTGGTAGGGAAGCAGCTAATGGCTCTTGGTCCTCAGGGCCACCATCCTGCATGTTTTACTTGTTCCTCTGCTCCAACACACCTGATTTGAATCAATGGGTGATTAACAGGCTTCTGCAGAACATGAAGAGGTGATTTAACCTCTGAATCAGGTGTGTTGGAGCAGAGAAACAAGGAAAACCTGCAGGATAGTGGCCCTTGAGGACCAGGATTGGACACCCCTAAGCTAGACCATAGAGCAGTGGTTGCCAACCCTGGTCCTGAAGGAACACTATCCTGCAGGTTTTAGTTGTTTCTCTGCTTTAACTCCCCTGATTTGAGTGAACGAGTGATAAACAGACTTCTGCAGACATGAAGACCTGCTGAAGAGCAGAGAAACAATAAAAACATGCAGGACTGCTGTCTTAAAACAACTCCAGTCTCAAATATTTCACAGCGTTTCATGCGAACGCTATTTTAAAACCTTCAGCTACGCATTATATGGTTATTTTGACAGAAATATTAAGGCATTTATGCTGGAAGTGATAGCTGCTGCTTCAAGGTGCGCTGGTAAATAACCATAGAGTTCTATGTGAATAAGTATGTTATGTGAAATTAATGGCAATGTAAAGGATTCTAAAATACTGCTCAAATTAAAATCCTTGAGATTGACGTTTTAACAGCAGTCCACCTCAGTCTTGACCCCGTTAGCTCATTAGGTCTTTCAGAGACATCTACAACAGGTCATTGTTCGTAATCCTGCAACAAAACCCTGTTTGAAAAGATCTGCTGTGTTTTTATTTAAAATCTTAACGACACGTGTCCCAACTGGCGCTACCGAAACTTAGCGCAAGTTGTGTAAACAACGAAAGCGCTATGGACAGAGTTGGCCCTGTGTTGTTGCTGTTTTTTAAACTTATGGGGATTCTCCTGAGACTTCAGGAAGAGAGGCGCAGTGGAAGAAATGCTCTGGATGCCGCGATTGTTGCGCGGAGTAGGACAGCTGTTATCCGCCGGAGGTTTCAGGCTTTACAGCGCCTTCAGCTGGGGGACAGACAGCAGAAACGTTGCAGGGTAAGCTAACGCTGTTGTTTATATTCCTACCGTCCGCTCTTTATGCTCGCATCTGGTCACACCCACGACCAATGAGTGAACAGGAGCTAAGCTTGCGCCACCCACAAAGCAGAGCCGGCCCGGCTGGCCCTACTCCGAAGCAGGGACCAAGAAAGAATGCAGATGTAAACGTGCGCAAAGCGAGCCGAGTAGAGTGGAGCCGGGACCTTTAGAGCCCGTGTGAAAGGGGCAATATACATAGCATGCAACATACAGGCCTTACATAGACGCATAAACATATTTTTGGCACTAATGGCACCACATAGCCGACAGCTCGTCACCCTGAACTGGATTTCTGTAAATCTTGTTTTTCTGCTGATCAGGTCTGAGTGCTCTGAGCCGCAGATTGAGCAGCAGCTCCGGATTTGCTGCACACAATCTATTAACTGTGAAGAAAAGTGGACGGAACAACTCGGCTCCTCTGGCGTGTCAGAACCGGGTCAGACTGAAGCCTCGCGCTAAGCGGCTGCCAAACACATTCAAAGTCTCGTGGAGATAAAGGCGCCTCCCCCTTTGACATTTGGAGAAATGCCATGTTTGACAACCTCTAAAAAGCTACACGAAGCCGTGTTCCCTGCGCTTCATGTTCTTAAAAGGCCCTCTCTCTTTTTTCTTTCCCCTCTCCTTTCAAAGGCAGCATGAGAGTGACAAACCAGAGAGCAGTCTGAACATTTTAGCGTCTCGGGCCTCTGAAGCTGTCTGCGCTCCTCTCGTTCCTCGCCGTTTAATTCAGCCGGGGTCACAAAGCTGAGTGTTTGCTTGAGTGCTCCGCCGTGGGATTAGAGAGATTCAACAGGCAGCCGGCAATTTGAATAATTGTTTTCAAATGTCTTGCTTAATATCAAGATCCCATTACTTGCCGTTCTGCGCGCTCTCCGCCGGCTCGCGCGCGCAGCCGTCTAATGGAAGGCACTTACGCGAGGCCAACGGAGACCTGCTCGCAGGACGTAAATGGGAGAACACAGGAACACAGAAACACTTGATGTGGATCGGCTCATTAACCGCACAAGTGGGGGAGAATACACAGCAGGGCACCTCGGGACGGGCGGGGACGTCTCCGACGGCGAAGCTGCGGCTGACGCGCCGTTTTCCAAACATATATGCAGAATCTAATTAAAGAGGAGCATTCTTCAGGGGTTTTCCTCGAGTATTTCACCCTCAGAAAGACGGCAGCCGCCTCGGAGTATTGATTCCGTAATGAGAGTTAATTGCAGTAAACTACATTTAATATTATAATCAGTATTTATCACATGCAAACCCCCGAAGAGAGGGGCGCTGAATCAAAATACCAATTAAATATTCAAAAATACTTCTGCATTTAATTCACGTTTGGCATTAGAATCCCAACTGATGAATATCCCTGAAAGATAAAATGTGAAGCTGGGCTTAAAGGGACATTCCGGCCATTTCTAAAGTGATATTTGGTGTAATTGTTAACACTTATCAGCCCTTAAATCAATCATAAGGTGGGTTATATATCAAAATAATAATGTTAGATAATCAGGGGTGATGTCTTTTTATCATGTGCGCAGTAATATCAATATTAAAGTTTAAATAATTATTTCTTTCTAGAACAGTTATTTTATTTATATATATATATATATATATATATATATATATACATATACACATATATATACATATATATATATATAGAAAAGCTCATATATTGAATAAACTCTCGCAGCTCCGACACAAACAGAAAGCCCAGAGAACCAAGTCGGATCGATTGAACCAACTGGATCTTCGTGTTCTTGCTGTTTTTTTTAAATTATATCATTATTAAAAGTCGACACCGGAGGTAAAATCCTTCCCGTCTCTCCTCGTCGCCCCACGCAGACACACTCCGTCCAAAACATCAGACAAACAAGCAGCAATCGTTACTCCTCTGGATTATTCATTACACTTGTTTGGCGTTTTTCCCCTCTTTGTGTGTCCCCGTTTATCCATCTTTGTTTTCCCCTCCATCTCAAGGTGGAGACGGTCGCCAAGCAACCGGCACAACACAACAGCGCTGCTCTGCATCTTGGCTCTCTGCTTGATGTGTCCCTGTGGTTTCAAACAATCAAATCCACGGATGTGTGTGTGTGTGTGTGTGTGGGCAACGTGACACTATGAATAGTTTCGGTCTCATAAAGCCAAAGTCCATTTGGGCTCAGGAGGAACAAATTCATCCAGGACTAAAAAAAAAAAAAGGGCAGCAACTCTAAAGAGGATTAGACGAAAAAAAAAAAAAAAAAACAGAAAGAATGTTAGAAGATATGATTTTAATTCAATCCATCTTTGAATAAAACCACTCCTTGTAGACAGACGTTTATCTAAAGACTCGTTTGGCATCTTGAAGCCCCACGTGGTTCTGAACGGGTCCTGGTGGAGCACAGATCTCTGTCCAATCTCGAATCAAATCAACTGGTAACACATTTAAGAAGCGCTGAGGAGAAACGCTTAAAAAGGTACTCACTGCAAAATATGAGACAAAACGTAAAAAAAACGACGCGGTTTGAAAGCAGTTGTTTTACACTGAATGCTATTCTGAAACGCGGGTCTGCACTCAATGTAAACAATCTGGAAAAAAAAGCTTGAATCACGTAATCTGTAGGTAAACAAATATGGCCTCAAGTTGAACTTTTGACCTCTTTTCAGTCACTTTGGCTGGTTCTGTAGGTAAACAAACACGTGGTCCTTGGCATCCGGTCACAAATTTAGCTTAGAATTAAGGACACGTTAATTTTTTTACTTTATAAATGTTTTTTTTTTTTTGTACGGTCTTCATGATTTTGCAATAAGTAGCTTTAATTCCTCAGAGTTCCTCGTGCTGGAAAGAGATGCTCCCCGGGGAAACAAAGCCCGTCTATCGGCAGCGGAAACATGGAGGAAAGTCACTGCGGTTCTTATTCAAACATCATTCGTTTCGTTTCTCCGCCAACAGTCACACAAGTACAAACGGTAGAAAAAATAACAGCTGCACAGCTCCATTACAGACTTCCACGGAGCGTAACAAAGTTAAGCCGGCTGCTTACGGGGGGGGGGGAGGATACATTCACAGACTCGTCGTTACAAAAATATACATCTGTGGGCGCGCACGGGGACGGTGAAAAAGACACGGTAAAAAAACAGGAGATCCTGGGAGTTTACAAAAGCAAAGCTTGGGAACAAATGGCACTTATTGTTACTGCAGCAGAGAGGGATCTCCAGGGCAGCGTTACAGCCAACACACACACACACACACCAAACTGATCTACAGCACACAGCAAAGGGCTTTCACCTCAGATTTAAGCAAGTCAGGCAGCAGATTTATGGATTAAAGTTAAAAAAAAAATAAAGTCAACATATAATTTAAAAGACTCTGAATAGATTTTAAAAACAAATACTGAATGAAAAGTAAACAAAATGTGAAAGGTTTTGTTCCAAACCACTCCTAAAGCTGCTTACCTAATATCTCGACATGAGTAAGAGGGATATTTAAACCAGGGGTCCCCAAGTCCCGGGTCATGGATCAGTTCTGGGTCATGGATTGTTTGATTCTGGGTCACACACACAAAAAAAACAACTCTCTATACTTTTTTTTTTTTTTTTTTTTTTTTTTTTAGATAGACTGAAAAACTACTTCCACACACACCTCTCTCCTACGTTGGACTCAGTTGAAGTTATTTTTTCAGGTGCTAGCAAACCTACAAGCTAATCCTCGTAAAAATGAGCAAAAATCAAACTTTCCTGGAGAACTTCTTTCTCTGCACTCGATCTGTGACGTGAGAAATGCTTACTTGGTCTGTAAAGAAATTTGGGTATTAGTTGTATCGTCACAGTAAGTGAAAAGTAAGTGTTCCTTGTAATGGCGTGTTAATTGGCAAAAACAAAACGCAGAATAACCAAAATTACTTTTAGGCAAATTAAATGTTCCCAAAGCGGCTTTCACAGATGAGTCGTTACTAAGTTTGTGCGCCTATAAAAGCTTCACGCCTCCGCTGCTGCTGCCTCCTGGTCCTGGTGTCCCTCAGCAGGAGGTCCGACTGGCCCCGCCCACCACAGAGTCAGAGCGTTGCCCTGCCGGGCCTCCTGCTGCGGCGTGACCGCGCCGTCCCCCTCGGCGTCGGAGGCGGAGTCGCCCTCGCTGTCGCCGGGCCAGGGGAACTGCCGCTGGCCGCTGGATGTCGCCAGCAGAGGCATGAAGGGATGAATGCTGAGGAGGAGGAAGAAATGAAGCAAAACACGTCTAAATATTAACAGGAAATGAGTCGTTTATCATCCAGATTACATTAAAAGATGTTAATTAATGTTATTCATCAGCTTCTTTCTTTTCTAATTTGAACGCATCAACTTCAGATAAACTGCTTCCTAACAGTGATATTTCTGGACTTTTAATTAAGAACTTAATCTGATAATTAAGTAATAACATTCACTAAAAGGTAGCTCTAAATTTAGAAGCTGCTTTCCCACTGAAAGAATAAGATGTTTGAGTTTTTGTAAAAAAAAAAATAAATTTTTTAAATATTTAAAAAACTAACTGAAGCACGATAAAATTATTATCTTTCAATTTAGGCTCCTGAATAATATTTTTTAAAATATTTATTTTGTAGACATTAAATATTAACAACTAGTCATTTATATTATTAATTATTAATGATTAATTTTGTATTATTTGACAATAATGTAGAATTATTAAAGTTGTATTATAAATTATTTAATTTTTTTTATTAATAATTATAATCCCTGTAATTAATTACACTAATTAAAAATGTTATATACTAATTTGAAATAAGTAGCAGTAATATACAGGGGTGGAAATTAGCACCCGCCACCCGCCAAATGCGGGTAAATATTTGAAGTGGCGGGTGAATTTGATCAACACACACGCCACTGTGGCGGGTTGGCAATTTGAACAGAAAATGTGTTATTTGTCCTCCTGACATATAGGGGGCAGCAATGGGCTTGAGTTGCTGCTGTTACGTCGAGCCGCGTTCCCCCATCAGATACGGAGCTGGCTTCACACAGCTCGCAGAGAGCGGG
>NC_051436.1:4199865-4219750 GCF_001649575.2 Kryptolebias marmoratus | reverse complement strand
AAAAAAATTTGTCCACCAGCCACTGTGGCTGGTGGACAAAATTTTTAATTTCCACCCCTGGTAATATATCTCAGAAACGTTGAAACGGGGGCAACAAAAGGCTGGAAATAAACAGAACAAACAGCTTTTTGTAGCTAATTAGGTTAATTATAAACATGTCGGTATGGAGTGGATAAAAAAAGAGCTTTTTAGAGAAGTAAAGATGGGCAGAGGTTTATCAGTTTATGAAAAACTGCATCTTAAACTAGTGGAACAATTTAAAGAATTATGTTCCTTGATGGAAAATTAGGAAGACTTTAAATATAATCTACATTTCTTTATATCATCAGAAAAGAAGAATTAGCTGGCTTCGTAGGAGACGGGTCCAGCTGCCTACAGTCCAGACCTCCCACCAAATAAAATTATCTGACGCGTAGTTAAACAAAAATTCAGCGAACGGCTCGAATCCTCCATCAGACGAGACGAGAACGTCTCCTCAGGTCTGAGATGTTTACAGACTGATGGGAGAAGAAGAGCAGACGATGTGTTGCCATCAGAAAATTCAAAAATTATCTTCTTTTTTTACTAAAAATTGTACAATTTCTAAGTTTAAACGCTTTACATGTTTAATATATTCCACTGTGAATAAAATATGAGTTTATGAAGTTTAAACATCGCCACGTTCTGTTTGTATTTTATTTTGAAAGCCTGTTTTACAGCACGGGTCAGCGCAGTGATTCTACCTCAGGGGGGTCAAACCCAGTGACACAAGGGGGCCAAAATTAAAAATCTGGTCCTAGCCAAGGGCCAATCACGATCCAGATTTATTAAAAATTACATAAATTAATTGGTTTTAGATGTATTATGTCAAATCATTCATATAGAAATATCAATGACCTTTTCCCAGTTACAGATTATACAGAATTTAATGCAAACAGACTTTAATGAACACAGACAAATAGATCAAACTTGAAAAAGCTCATCATTAGCAGTCATTTCTTACGCCTCACTCAGCTTTTAAATGAATTTTATAACATTAAAACAAACAAAAACCTGATCATACAGAAATTAAAACTATATATTGTTGGCTTCTAAGTCACTGTCAGAGAAAACTTCAGTTTTTTTAAGCTAAATAAGAATCAGAGACTCAATCTGTCCCAGACTGGAGGGCCGGATCTGGCCCGCGGGCCTTGAGTTTGACGCGTGTGTTCTACCTGATGCCGTTGGTGCAGTCCCAGTGGGCCTGGAACCGGAGCTCAGGCTGCAGGAGCTCTTCGTCGCCATCGGGGGGCGCCGTTCGGACGTCCCACACCGACACCACTCCCTCCGTGTCGCCGCTCAGCAGGAACCTGCCGGACCTGAACGCACAACGAGACCGAGTCACGACTAAGCCGAGTTAAAGTAAAGGGTGTCGGATCGGAGGGGGGGGGTCCACGTACGGGTCCAGGTCAAAGTAGATCCGCTGGTTCGTCGCCACGTTCCTCTTCAGAGAGAACACAACCTTTCCCGGTTCTCTCAGGTCCCAGCACAGAATCTCTGGATCCTACAGACAACATGTCATGTAGTTACTGGAAAATCCATCCTCATATTTCCTCTCTTTTATTGACTTTCTCCTTCCTGAAAGCGCTCCTGTAACTAGTTTCCAAACTGAATCCCATTCAAAAGCGGGAAAATTACCATAAAACTCCAAACAATCGCTTATCAAATGCGGCTTTAAAGCTGTTAAATTTTATTCTCCTTTAAAAGCTGAGATCCAAACTGTATCCTCTGCCCGTCTGACTCAATTAAAAGTTACTGCGACACAGATAAAAATGTTTGAACACACTCAGGAAATATTTGTCAGGTTTTTGTTTTTTTCTGTAAACAAAACATTTGTAAATGACTGCAGACGTGACCTGTTCGGTAATTATCTTTGGTTCTGCACACGTCAAGCTGCCGAGGTCCAGATATCTGAGATGAGCAATTATATTTGAAAAAAACTAATTATCCGTTTACTGCAAACCGAGACCAAAATAAAAGCAGAAACACGCGATCCGTTATGCAGATTCTGTGACACTTGTGTGAAACACAATAATGTCTTGACGCCTAATTAGTTTCATCACATGTTGGCTTTTTCTGAAAACTGTCTGCAGCAGCTTCGCTCCCACCTTGCGCCCGCCGGTGTACAGGTAGTTGCCGTCGGGGGAGAAGAGCAGATGGGTGAGGCCTCCGTGGTGGCGGGTGGGCAGCAGGGCCAGCGGGGTGCCGTCCTGACAGGCGTAGAGGCCGGCGCACCGCGAGTACGAGCCGCAGGCGTAGACGGCCTGACACGGGCTGAAGCTGAAGCAGGAGATGATGCCGATCTGTCCTCGTTTCTTCACTGCAGTGGCGACAGGAGAGCAGGGATTAGGAGCGCGCTTCAACCTTTAACCTTTAACGCTTCGCAGAACGGCGACTGCGTACCTGCCAACATTTGGGAATGTCAACGTGGGACAACATAGCGTCAAAAATAGCTGCTTCAAAAATGAACATTTAGGTCAGATACTCATCTAATAACATATTCTGTGACGAGGTTTTAACTTTCAGGGCATCTAATTTTTACCTGAATCATTGTGATGTCACAGAGACTTGATGCCTTTAAGTTCAGATTATTTTATTTGACCTTTTTGTTTTGTTGAGGCGTGAAAAGTAAGTGGTTTACGTTTAAATTCACATTAAGCTTTACTGTCAAAAAGCTGATTTAACAGAAAGGAAGTGCTTATCGCTCGTTATTAAAAGTGGGGAGTGTCTTCACTTTACAACAAGAAGGTTGCAGGTTCGCCTCCTGGACTTTTATTCTCTTTAAAAAAAGACTGACTGGTTGTTTGCCTCGTTTGTCTCCGTGTGTCCCTGTGATGGACCTCCCCCGCTGGAGACAGCAGCTAGTCTTTACCGACCTTTGACCTCATCTAGAAATCCTATTTGACCCTTTGAATTTAAACTTTGAGAACCCCTGCCAGCTTTAAAGGCAGAAAAATGACAAGCTAATGTTCTGTAGCTCACCTTCGCTTGGATACTGAGAAATATTTAAGAAATATTTTAATAATTTCAACACCTACACGTTCGGTTTTGTTGCCTTCTTACATAAATACATAAAAAATAAAGAACAGAAAAACAAAAGCAACATCTCACTTCACAGTAAAGTTCATTTGTTGACATTTTCAGAAGTTATTGTTCTGCTGCAGAACTCTTCATCCTATTAACTCCAAACCCTGTTAATGTCAGCACATCTGAAACACTTCCAAGCGGCAGCAGCTGTTTGAAATGCGCGACAGAGATAAGGAATCCATCACGACAAACGCAGACTTCTCTTTGGTTATTGTCTGAGGAACATAATGGAAAGTCTTCTTGTTGGTTTGTTCAAGGACACTTCAGCCCGGGAGACGTGACAACGAGCTGTCAACCTGCTGCAGCTCGTTGAAAAGACTTCAGATCAGGTGTTTCACATTGTTCCCCTTAACTTCTAATAAATCTGACGAATTCACCTTCCTGGAATACTTATTTTTTTTCCCTACAAGAGTTTTAAATGTTTTTTTACCAACAGAGCTGCAAGAACTGAAACATAATGGCAATTATTTCCTATTAAAAGAGACAAATCAATGTGTTTAAAGGTTGTGGGCCTGTAAAAGAGCGGCGAACAGACCTACAGTGGGCCGCTCCTCGCAGTCTCTCCCGGGACGCTCCGTGTGGAAGACCCGCACCATCTTCTCGAAGCCGCAGTACAGCCGCGCACCGTCCGGCGAGAAGCCCAGCGAATGGGCCGCCGTCAGCTCGTCCAGGTGGTTGTAGGGCCGAAAGCTGGCCCGCATTTCGCCGTAGAAGCCGTCCCACACGTGCACGGGGTTGTCGCGGCTGCTGCTGGCCAGACTGAGGGGGATCAGGCGAGAGGGCAAAACTATTCACGCATCTGAGAGTTTAAAAGTTTATTACAAACAAAACGTTTTAGGGCATTCATTCCGGACAGCCACCATTTAAAAAAGAAAAACTTTATAGCTACATAAATTTCTTTAAAAAAAAAAGAAAAAGATTCAGAGGAAACTTGCAGCTACTTCCCAAATCTAATCTGAGCCAAGAACAAATGCAAACAATTTGAAACCGTACAGGAAGTGTAAAGAGAAGGCTCCTTATGGTAACCATGGTAATCAAACACCTGTGTCTGTCACTCCCTGACAGCACTTTTAAAAGGAAGGTACAGAAACAAACTAAAGTTAAGCCTCAAACTGTGTAATAACTATGATTTGTGTCTTAAAACGTCTTGAATAAAAAGAATCCTAACACCATTATTGGTATATATGTATGCTTGTACATCAATATAGGGACTTGAGGATTAGAGTGAGGATCACAACTAAGGCACCGTAAAGGTTTTTTTTAGTGTATTTACTGTCTAAAACAGGGGTGGGCAATCCTGATCCTGGAGGGCCACCATCCTGCATGTTTTCCTTGTTCTTCTGCTCCAACACACCTGATTCAGTGGTTAAATCACCTCTTCATGTTCTGCAGAAGCCTGTTAATCACCCATTGATTCAAATCAGGTGTGTTGGAGCAGAGAAACAAGTAAAACATGCAGGATGGTGGCCCTCCAGGATCAGGATTGCCCACCCTTGGTCTAGAACATCTATTTTAGTTGGGGTTATTGTGTAAACAATGTTCATGAAAGTAGTTAAATATTCTAACTTTTATTAATGTTTTATTATGTTAACTTCATAGGTAGTCCCCAGATGACCTGGGTCAGAGACAAAACGAGCAACATGTACGTTCAAGGAGACTGTTTATTCAAAAGAAGAAGTGTCTAAATGTGAGGAGGATAAATGTAAGATGTAAACTGGGATAAGGATGAATCTGTATAAAAATTATTCTGAAATAAATAAAATGTTCAAAAATTGGAATTGGAAGCAGCAGAAGACGTGAATATTTGTTTTTTGTAGAAGATAGGACAGATTTAAAGACCCGTCACTCCTTCAACTACCTGTATTAAACTTTAAATGATGGTTCGACTGTAAAGCATGACAGAGAAATTTCTCACAGCTTTTTGAAAAGTTTGTTTACATGTCGCTACTAAAGGTCAAAGCATACTTTCCAAATTGAGCTGCATGTTTGGATGGATAATTTATTTTCTTTTCCAAGTTGCAGGGCATGAAAGTGGACAAAAATTAAACCAGAATAGTAATAAGGGAGCTTCAATGCTTGTCGTTGTGTGAAGAAGTGTTAAAGGAATTACTTTAAGAGAATGGAAAGGGAATAGATGCAAATAAAGAAAACTATTAGCATTCTTCTGAAATCTGTATCGTCTTTGAAAAACAGAACTTCATGACTGATTCATGCTGTTGTTTTTAACCCTCTGCGGCTCCGCACCTGTCTGAACGCATCGAGGCGTCCAAACAAATACACCGTATTACGGAGACGAGTCCACGCTGCTCTCTTATTGATTCAAATCAGGACCCGAGTCTGAGCCTTTTTAAGTCTAATTACTGAGCGCTGAACAAATGCTGAAACATCAATGCGGCTCAATTAGACAAAGGAAATTAGCTCCTGTTGCCGCTGCTGTGCTGCTCCGTTACGGCCCCTGTGAGCCGTGGATTTATTCCAGAGCTGAGAAATGCCCAATTATAATGCTAGACCGCTGCTAGCTTGGAGCGATGCCTGGAAGTCGGAGCAAGTTAACCGAGCGATAACAGAGGCCCTTATTCCCTCTCTGCGGGAGGGGGCATCGACAACAAGAAGCTTTGGCAGAAGACGAGGAGCTCAAAGGGAGAAGGAGGAAACAAAATGATGAGATGGGGGGGAAGAGATCGAAGAGTTTCTGCAGGTTTTTAAATGATCTTTAACATGTGTGACACGTTAAAGATCACGGTGAGCAACAGGATCTGTTGTCGCCTCCTGGTGGCACCCTCAAGTCTTAGCACGACTCGGCACAAACACAAAGACCTCCGGAGTGTCTCCATGCCCACACGAGACACTTGTTGATCGCTTTTCATCTCTCCGTCTCCCCGGCTCCGACCCTCCTGCCACTGCGGAGCAGAGTCAGAGCTGGGGTTTGATCAGAGGAAACTGCCGCGGGGTGGAGACGGTTACTGAGGCGTGATGGGAGCTGAGGGAACAGAGAGCACTGTTGGCAGCTTGACCTCGGCTCAATGTGACGGCTGCGTGTCGCTGGCACCGAACCACGCGGTGATGTCATAATTAAAAGGATGAAAACAAAGTCCTCGAGTCGGGGGAATCACGGTGCCATCTGAACTCGGGGGTGTTGCTCTTCAGGAGCTGAAACGGACCATGGAGGAGACCCAACACTTCACTCAGAATGACAGACATGGTTTTCTTACCCCTCCACACAACAATCACCTCCCATAACGGCCGCAAATATCCTGGAGATCAAAGAATCTCTTCAGAACATGAACTGTCGTTTAGATCGACCTCAGAGCACCCTGCAAAAAAAAGATCATGCTCCTGACTGACACAAAATGGTGTATCATAATAAGACTCCTGATATTTGAACTTCACCATTTGAAGCAGGCTCATGTCAACCAGAAGGGAGGTTTCCACCTTTTTCCGGTGGAGATCAATGACCTCAGACTTGGAGGAGCTCAGCTGTGAACCGCCCCCGGCGTGCGCAGACAGTCGCAGCTCGAAGACACCAACAGAACCGCATCCTTTGCAAAGACGAGACCCCTGAGGTTCCAAAACCAGACACCCTCCTCTCCACAACTGCACCCTAAGATCCTGACCATGAACACCACAAATAGGATCTGAGACAAGGGGACAGCCCTGGCGGAGTCCAACAAGCTCAACTTTGTGATGAGGATGCAGACAGAAGTCTCGCTCTGACTCTACATTCCAACCCTTACTTATGGTGATGAGGTGTGGAACATGGTCACCCTTCCTTCAAAGGGTGGCCGGGCTCAGCCTTAGACGAAGCTCGGAGGAGTAAGCACAAAAATCTGTGTCTACGTTTGAGAGGTACAGACCCGACCCGACCTCAGTCGATGTCAAACATGTTTGGATTTCTGGAGCTGAATCAGGACACAATCATGTGGTGTGAACTGATCACTGACCCGACTGCAAACGTGTTGTTAACAGCCGATAAAAAAGAGAGAGTGAGATGCAGGAAACAGCATCAGAAGACCAGTTGTTGTCCATGTTTGTTTCCCCTTTAAACCGCTGCCCTCACCGGAGTTTAATGCGTTCAGTTGGCTTTTATTGGTTTGACAAAACACGTCCTCTGTGGTCCCTCATCAGGCGTAGTTAAATGTGACCCCCAGTCCTTTATTCGTCATACAAAACTCAGCTGAAACCAGCCTGTTCGTCTGTACTCGAGTCTTTTCAAAATCTGTAAAGACCCTGAAAGTTCTGCAGCGTGACCCCAGCGTTAGAGAAAGACCTGACCGATCTCAGGTTCAACTCACAAACACGTGTCCGGCTCCATCGAGTTCATCTTCGGGTACCAGCAGTAGTCGTAGATGGTGTCTCCTTCAGCCATCCTCAGAACTGGACTCTGCAGCAGGAAGAACAGGAATGTAAAGAAAAAGGTGTGGAGAACAGCTGATCGGCGTTTAGACCAGTGGTGCCCAACCCAGTCTGGATGTAACGAGTGGCTCTGTTTGAGTGACACTTTCCACCAGGAGGAAGAACTGATGGGAAGCTCACCATCTGAGGAAGTAAGTCCCAGTTGTAGCTGTAGATCTCAGGGGGCAGGTTGTACACACGGAGCATGTTGTCCGCACTGTTGGTCAGGATGCAGGAACCATCGGGGGCCCTGAGCGGAGAGAAAAACGTGACGATGGAATCACTTCTGACTGAGAAAATCATGTTGATTTAAAAGTCAGCGAACAGAGAACACGTTACAGCAGAGGTGTCCAATCCTGGTCCTCAGGGTCTCCATCCTGCATGTTTTCCTTGTTTCTCTGCTCCAACACACCTGATTCATGGTTAAATCACCTCTTCATGTTCTGCAGAAGCCCGTTAATCACCCATTGATTCAAATCAGGTGTGTTGGAGCAGAGGAACAAGGAAAACATGCAGGATGGTGGCCCTCGAGGACCAGGATTGGACACCCCTGCATTACAGGAAGTAATTTGGTAAATTTTGATAAATTCAGATTTATTTTTAGAATATCGTCACTGTCGAGCACAAACCTTGTATCTCAAATTGTTGCAATTTTCATGTTTTTGCATAAATCAACCTTTTAAACCTTCACATCTGTCTGTGGTTTTATGGACAGCTAACCAATGAAAAGTGTGTAAAAGAGCAGCTGAATTTGTGACCACACTGGGGTTTTTTTAGCAGAAAAGAAGTTGTTTTCTGGAGATACATAGTCTCTGATTTACAGCGAGGATATGCAGCCATATAAACAATTATGCACTAAAAACATGAAGTGAACACTGGCTTTATATCGACCACAAGATCCAGTTAACTTGAATTCCCTCACTTGATATCGAGGAGGTTATACGTCAACTTTGTTTGATTGGTAGAAAAATTCTGACTTTGATCCGACAGATCAATAACAGGAAACAAAAGAGGAATATATAATGAATGAATGACCGAATAAATAACTCAATAAATGGAACTATGACATTAGGAGTTCATACCTTTAACCACATTTTTCACAGTGCATTTAAGTCCCGTTTACGTTTAAGCGAGTTTACCATTTGCAGCCTTTTAGGTAATTCTCTGGAAAGTTGGAGTACTCGTTCCAGGAACCGGTCAGCATGGTGGGGTTCTGGGTGAAGTCCAAGCCGAGGCTGGAAGCAGAACAGAGACGAGAGCAAACAGCCAGTGAGAGACTGACAGGAACAAAAAAATCCATTTCACTGGAAAATAAACCCATTTCAGGGCCGCTGGGGAAAGAAATGTATTGAATTAAATGTAACAAGAACTTGTGAGAGTTGAACTAAAATCAGATAAATTTCAAACACTTGGCTGTTAAAACACAAAGTGAACTTCCCAAAGCCTGAAAGAACAGTTTATTTACACAAAAAGACTAAATCTCTCCTTTCAGTCAATGTCAGGAAACATTGAGGGGCCTGTTGATAAAACTTCACTCACTGACAGGTTAATTATGATGTTTTTCACAGTGAGACGTCCTCTTAATTCGGCCATTTTAACGATCATTACAGTCACATATGTCCTCAATTAATGCGGCTCTTCCTGATGAGACACTTCACAGCGAGCGATTATAAGAAGTGAGCAGAGAAACAGAAAATAAAACCTTATTTTACACATTTTAATAACTAGAAATCAAAAAAATGTATTCTGACTGAAAGTTTAGGTTTCTCACATTAATCCACAATTTAATGGGTTAAATGTGAAGAAAAAAAGTCAAATATAATTTCTTAATTTTACTTTCTTTTGCAGACAGCGTCGTGTGTTGTCACAGTTTGTTCAGTGAATAAAAATGAAAATAAATAAGAAAAAACAAAATATTTTATTGGTCATCTACGAGATTTTTTAAGCCATAAACATTTGTTTGACTCTACAATGACATAATTAAATATTTTACCGTTTAGAAGAATAAACATCATCTGAATGACTAATTGATCCATTATGAATTTAACATTTAGAGGCAACATTTTGATTTTTTTTTAGTAAAGATTTTATTTCACTTCAGCAGATGTAAAAACAGATTTTTTTAAGAGACCAATAAATTATTTCAGGTCCTGATTGTGGCCTGATGGGGGCACTACAGCTGTGCCAATTACAAAAACAAAGCTGAGATTAACAAATAAGGTCTTTTTGATTTTAAGTCCGCTCAAAAACAAATAAAAACATAAACATTTGATGAAATTCTTCCACTTCCAGCTCAGGTTATTAAACCATATCACCAAGTTTCACTGAAATAAACACCAAGCTTTAGTATTTTTTCTGTAGATGAGTTGAAATGTTTTAAACTCTGTGAAATAATCTGTTGAATCTTTACGTGTGCCTCCGAGGGCACGGAGATTAAAAATAACTCCTTTTCTTGAACTTACTGCTGCCCTGCAGCGGGGCTGTCAGCAGCCTCGCTCTGCTCCTCCTCTGGTGTCGCCTCTGCGGCGTCAGCGCCTTTATCTCCGTTCTGATGGCACTCTGACACACCTTCATCGGTGACCTCTTCGTCTCTTTGATCTTCCTCCTCCTCACGCTGAAGAAGTTCTCTTGATCCTTGCAGCAGAACAAAAACATGCAGAATAAATGCAGTTTCCTTTCTAAACTTCCAGTCTTTTAAATACATGCAAATTTTAATTTAAGTCAGTAAGGCTGTACTGTGTGCAGCTGAGGTGTTCTCCTCTGTTGGCACTTCTCCGTGTGCTTTTTCAGGTTCCACTTCCTGTCCCAGCTCCTCTTCCTCCTCACTTGTCTTCAATCGTTTGGCAGATGGTGGGATCCCATCCTCCGAGGCCCCCCCGATTTCTGCAGAGTCAGCTTCACAAAGTGCAGGTGGGGCCGGGTGAGGGGGCTCGCTGTCTGCTTCAGAGTCCTGCCCGGCGCCTGCCACGCCTCCACCCTCGCCGCCTCCAGCTGAATCGGACATGGCGTCGGTTAATCAGTCCTCCACCTGGTGGTACGTGTCCCGTGTCCAGTGGGGGGGGGGGACGTAGGCTGTCAGACGTGGGTGAGGTAGGTGCTACTAGGATAGTGCTTCCTCCTGCAGTGTGGACGGTTGAGTCTGTCGGGGTTCGAGGACATCACCCACCTGGACAAAACGGATCAAAATAAAGGCTGCAGGTTTCCAGGTCAGATTAAAATTAGCAACTTTTCTCCTCCTCAGTGGGAATAACAAATATCAGCAGCCACGATTTGCAGCTTTCGTTTAGCATGCTGTTAAAATATAAACAATTTAACAAACTTATATACGTGAAAATATTCTTTAAGTCAGGTTGCTATCTTGCTCTCTTTTTTAATTAACTCATATTGTGACAGATGTACCCAGCATTTAATTTTATTAATGTAAATGACAAGTCAGTATTCACACATGTTTTGCAATCTAACTACTTCTGTAAACTTTGTGCTATTTAAGCCATAATATATCAAAATGTTCAGCTCATTCAGGAGATGGATGCCATGGCTTTTGTAACTTTTGTCCTTTTTAAAACATTTAACTTGACCAACATTTTCTCCACAGAAATGACTTTGGTTCCTATAAAAACATTCTCTTTCAAACCTGATTTAGCTTCTATTTGTTGCTTATCCTGCTTTTCACTGGCCTTTTGCTATTTTAAACTTCTAGCTACTGTTTTCCTACTTTTAGCTTTTAGCTAGCCTTTTGTTACATTTAGCTTTTAGCTTGTGTTGGGATACTTTTAGCTAGCACTTTTGGATTAGAGCTATTGTTTTGCTTCATTTGGCATTTAACTATATTTTCCTACTCTTGGCATTTAGCTAGCGTTTTGCTACTTTTGGCTATTAGATAACATTTAGCTACTTTTGGGTTTTAGCTAGTGTTTTGATACTTTGGGTTTTAAGTAAGTGTTTTGGGTTTTAGCTTCTTTTAGCTTTAATAACTCAGTTTCAGCTTCTTCAGCAAAGTCAATCAACACTCAGCATTCACTCTGCTTTTTTGTAGAAACTCCATTTTCTCTTGCATTAAATTTTAAAACAAATCATGCAAATCAATTATTGCACATCAATTTTTTGAATGCACAACATATTGGTAATAATTTTTACATTGTGCCTTACAGAAACATTTATTAGACTTATACACTACGCAGCTTTACTGTATTTAGACTGTGAATCCAACAGTTTACATGTTTACATTAAACACTGAAGTAAACTAACTTATTGAATGTATTAGTTTAATTAATTAATTGGTTCTTCCCCCCATTTGTTGTTGGTCACATATAATTAGATATATGGCAAGACTGGAAAGTCAGGTTAGGATCAGTCATTAAACCGAAAAAGTGACAAATTCTGAGTTTTACTAATACACCGTTTCCATAAGAACTCGGCAGCCTTAAGAATACACTTCAGATGAAATAAACGTGATAAAACCTGCAGAAAAGGTTTGAAACTGCTCGTCCAAACACACCTGTGGCTGGTCGTGACATGAAGCTGCTTTAAAACGAGCCTTCGTGCTCATTTTTAAAGTTAACAGAACAAATTGCTGAAACAAACCTTACGTATTTTGCTTTAAGCAACTCTCATTGCCTTTACTACAAAATAACAATAAAGGCAGATAAAACAAGAGGCTTTATTTACCTCTAATGGTTCATTAAGAACAAACAACCGTTCGTTTTAGCTGAGGTTAGCATTAGCCTATGCTAACAGTTTGATGCTACCTACCTGTGTTCTGGTTCGTCTGATGCTTCGCTGGATCGCTTTTTTCCCACCTCTTCGGTTTTAAACCCTTTTACACAAGCAGAGAAAAGCAAAGGCAACACACCAAAACCAGTCGATGTCTCGGTGGTGCGAGGGAACTTTTGTTTTTTTTTCTGCTCAGGCGCTCATTGCGAGAAGTTGTAAACACTGCAGGCGGCCATGTGTCACGAACTCTCGCGAGATTTCAGCTCGGCCGGTTGGGAGGTGGTCCGAGAACTGAATAAATGCAGGAAATGTTTTATGAACTTTAAGACTATTTTTACCGCAGTGAATGTTTTTATTATTCTTTGTAAATTTTTAATACATAAAAAAATGTTAAGTCATTCCAGTTGTTATACTCAATAATGACATATTTTGACATTCATAGGGTGGTAAATAGTTTGATAATGTTATATTTAGGAAATGGGAAATATTCTGACAACCACAGTTCAATAGTATTTATTTGTTCTGTTTTATTAAGTTTTCCCCCCTTGTTTCTTGTCCCTGTCTGTTATAAATCTTTTCTTAGTACGTAAACCCATTTTTGCCAATTGGATTTTAAAAAATTCTCACTTCTTTTTAATCAATCGTGAGATAGTATCTCCTAATTGTGACTTAGCTCTTCATAATTAAGAGATGCTATCAAAATTATGATTTAGCATCTACTAATGAGAACTTATAATTATGCTATGAAATATGAGATACTTTAGTATGATACTGTTAAACTCATAAATATGATTTAGTGCATCAAAAGTACGAGATGCTGTAATAAATTAGTTAATATCTCATAACTATGAGACACTAAGTCATAATTATAGGATAATGAGATGCTAAGTTCATTTTAAGGTAATTACCAAATACCCTTTAGGCAAGTAAGACAAAAACAAATGAATACTGCTAACATTATTGAGGTATACGTTATGGAAGCCCATCTTATCAAAATAATTTAAAACAAAAACTCGAGTTGTCCATCTTCATCTTTCTCCTCAGACACACAGAAAACAGCTAAATGCCATTTATTTAGTATTTATTTTGTTCTTCAAACAGGAGTCAAACTATTTACACATCTTTCGGTTGTTCTTTTCTGAAACAGGTTCATTAAATGTACAGTTATGTTGTTATTTCTAAACAACATTCAACAACTGATCAAGCGGAGGAGCTGAGCTGACTGGAGTACAGTTTCTGTCAAATCGGGAGTCGGGCTTTCAGCGAGCATCACATGATCGACGTCATATCCTCGAGCCCAAATCGTTTCCAAAAGATCAACCAATCGTCCAATTTAATCGTTCTTTTTTTGGACAACACAGCACTGGAGTTAATGTGACGATAAAAGCTTCTGTAGTGCAGTAAAACAGGTAAAGCAGACGGAACCACTGATTCATACCACGCAATATCAGCTTAAAAAACAACCAACAGGTCGCGTTTCCACAAATACTGTCCCAAATTCTCCGTTTTGGCATCCTTTCTTTAAATTTCGAGACCATTTACTATGAATTTAAGAGTTTCTAAGGTGTACTAAAGCTTTCGGCAACTACTTAGGATGATAGCTAGAGGAGATAGTTACAAAAACCTCAAAAAAAAAAAAAAAGAAGCATAAATGTACAAAGTTTCACAAATCTGATGCTGGGGAGTTAATATCCGGTAACATTTGGATTAAAAGCTGCTTACTGTGTACGTTTCAACGAGACAAAAAAACTACTAGTTGACTAAAAACATGTATTTTAAATAAACACCTTCCAACACATCGGATTGGTTAATTCCTCATTTAGTCGACGACGCGGGCAGAGCAGACACTCCCGGCAAAGATGTTACGAGAAATCATGCAAGCTTGCTTTTACAGTCACCATCTCAAAATTGCAAAACGGTATCCTTTTGTTGCTTCCAAAAATGTAGAAATCTTCTGGAGTGTGGTAAAATAAAATAAAATAAACGAATAAACCAACAGTTATCTGAAATTGTCAATAACTAATTTTCTCAAACTGCACATTTAACCACAGTTCAAATACAGCAAAAAGGTTCAGATTAAGGACAGTTTTTTCCATGTAACCCAATCAGCTCAGCTCCAAACAGCACAGACTTCAGCCCTTTTCAGCCTGCACCTTCAGAAATTATCTAAATCGGAACTAATTCACTCTCCGTTTCAAAGAAAGCAAACGGGCGACGTCCGCCGACAACCAGCAAAATTAGGAAAACGAAAAATTAACACTTCTGCTCTATCCTGTAGTTAGCTAGTAACTTTAAAGGTGATTGGATGCACGTGTATGAGGTTTATGCACCGCAGCTCTGTTAGCCAACAGAAAACGTCGAAAAGCCATTTTCTTAAACTTGAGAACAGTTAACGAGGTGGTTTCCAACTAAAACTTATCATTGAGAACATCTTCAGTTCGCCGTTCAAGACTGAACTATACAATTTAAGGCATGTTGAACAAAGTAGTAAAGCAAAAAAAAAAAAAAAACAAAACCACTATGAGAGAAAAAATCCAAACAAATCTTTACATTATTTACAGAGCTCACTGTTTATAGCGATGAGCGTCGATGCTTCGATGTCTGTGGTCTGATTTGTGTGTGAGCAGACATGGTTCCAGAGGAGAGCCAATGTAACTTCTGCTGGAAAGTGTGCATGTAGTGTGTGTTTGCATCTCCTTTGGACTTGAACGTTTTTGCGAATTGTTTGTGTGTTTTGTCAGGTTTGAAAAAGTCTTTTTTTTGTACAATTTTCTTTTTAAAGTCCATCCAGTTCCACAGCTGCAAGGAGCTGAGATCCACTGTAACTCCAGCAAATTTGTTTTTTTTTTTTTTTTATGTTTAGGCAGGCTTTATGTCCTGCCATTAGAAGACCTCTACCATCCGTCCAAGAGTTTCGGGCTGAGATCGTCGTGGCAACGTGTGCCTTTTCTGTCCTCTTCCTCGTTGGAGAGCGTCTGATCGAATCCCAAGCCCGACGCGTTCGAACCGGATGGGATCGGTGGTTGATGAGCTCGTCCAGCTGACGATGCCGACGGGCTGCCCAGTCCGAGGGTGACACAAGCGTCTTAGGGTTAAAGTTCAAAAGGGCAGCTCAAGTTTTAACTGATTCATGGGTTGGCTGTCGATTAAATCCTCCTTGCAGAGGGCAGCAAATAAAGCAAAGCCAGACTCCTGTTTAGGAAACAAAACCAAAAAAAAAAATCAAGTTATTATAAACTGGCAAACAATCTTCCTGGACAGAACATTAACAGTGAATACCATTTTACCCCTGGTACTAAAAGCCTCGTTATACTGACACATGACTCAGTGTGAGCGATCTTTAATCTCAAGAGAGCCGAGCTGCCATTTATACCAGCTCCTCCGATGTGAGGCACTCAACAATAAGAATCTGCTGAAAACAAACTAATGCCACGCAGCAGGACCGGCAGATAAAAACTTATAAACAGAAAGTACATTTGTCACACAAAGATGTAACTACAAAGTTTCTTTGAATTGTAATGAACAGACAATGATTGTCCTTCCTTCGGTTCAGTCCTACAGAAGCCTGTGGAAAACCTGCTTAGAGATTCTGCCGTGCCGCTCTGCCTGTTTTACAACATGCCACCTGAACTGGATGTGCACAACTGACCCAGTGACCCAAATGTGACAGTGATGCCACATTTGGTGCAAGATGCAAGTCAACACCAGACGTTAGACCTACCCTGCTGAGGCGTAGGGGTGTCCCAGTTGTTTTAATGATGTAAAGCAGGGGTGGGCAACCCTGGTCCTCAGGGTCACTATCCTGCATGTTTTCCTTGTTTCTCTGCTCCAAAACACCCGATTCAGTGGTTAAATCACCTCTTCATGTTCTGCAGAAGCCTGTTAATCACCCACTGAGTCAGATCAGGTGTGTTGGAGCAGAGGAACAAGGAAAACCTGCAGGATGGTGGCTCTCCAGGACCAGGGTTGCCTACCCCTGATGTAGGGGGACGTTGAAGTGATCGGGCTGGGCCTAAATCCCCACGCCTCAGTTTTTTAAAAGCCTTACTTCAAGGTTTGGGAATGTAAAATTTGGGCTTCTTCCCAGGAGGGAAAAATGTCCCAATACTTTTTGTAATGTAACGCAAAGGTGAAAGGATTTCTAGGCTTTTAATTTTGTTAAAGGGGTATGAGTTACACTTCCAAATCCAAGTATTGTTGCACAAAAAAACACTGTAATGTCTAGTATGATGTGTACAGATGCTTAAATTAAAAGGCCATGGTGTAGGGTAGGTGTTGGGGTATGGGGAGGGTCAATGCTAAGAAATGGAATTTGGTTTAAGTGGTCCTTTAAACAAAGACGCTTCAAAAGCTTAGGTGCTGTGCTACAAGTAGTATTTTCTCAAACAAACCATTTTGTTACATCAATTATGTCTAGTTTGATGTATTTCAATGTATTGTTCGGTCTCATTGTCAATCTTTCTAAGCAAAAAAATAGTTAGTACCTTGTCACAACTATCACATCTAGTTTAGCGTCATGGTTAATCTTCTTTAACAAGCATACAAGAAGTCAGCATCTCTTATATGGTAGATTGGAGCACCAACAAAACATCACATCTGCTTCTGTAAACATAAATCTGAGAACTGATGGTGCATTAGTTTCTTGAAGAAGGGTTGGATTTCAAAGGGAGACATTTTAATCAATCAACACCCTTATGTCGCCAAATTAAGGGCCATAGGGACACTTGATGCTGGGGCAGGTGTAGGAGAAAATGGAATTCCTAAATCAACAAAGAGCGCCATAAAAAAACAGGGCAGGAATATCTCACCATGCTCTTCTCCTCCTGCAGTCACTTTGCAGTCCTCGAGGCAGCCATCGGGTGGGAAACCGAGGGGAAACATCCTCGCCGACGTCTCGTCCAACCGAAGTCTGCCTCTCGACCATGAGTGTTGATCAAACTCTCGTTGGGCTCTTCTGTGGCGACGTCCATTTTGATAAGTAACCATCAGTCAGTCTGGGAGCCACTGTAGTCCGTGTGGGTTTCCCTTCCGTCCCCAAGTATTTCACGGTTACTGGCATATAAAGGGAAACTCACAGCGAGTCCATTTAAAACTATATCGAAAAAGATTGGTTTTCATCAAGAACATTCGCTCCATATAATCAATGTCTCGTGAATTTTCCTTCATCCGTTTGCAAATTTTCTTTTTTCTCTGAAAGGTAATACAAAAATATGGTTATGTACAGGAGGTGGGAGAAGACGGGCTTCTCGAGTCTCAGTTTCAGTTTGGGAATATCTTTTTCAGTGACTTTGTCCAAGTCGTAGCAACCCCTCCTGTTGTAATTGTGCTCCCATCCCCCAGAATTGTACCTCACAGCTTGAATGAACAAAAGTGCATAGGTGAGTCGGTGAGGGCAGGGTGTGAGTGCGGACGAGGGCTGAGGTGAAGACAAGCGCACAAACTTAACAGTTCTCTCTAGCTCCATTCCCCGCAAATAAAATCCATCCTCAAGTTTCCTGCCGATCATCGAGTCCGAAAACGGGCGAAAGTTAGAGGAACTTGTCCGTTCGATGCCTGCCACTCGTCCTCAAGAAAAAAAAAAAAAACCCCAACGCCACTCATTGTCCGTATGGCAGAAGCGCACTTGCAGACCCCACCCGTCTTAATGTGGGAACTAAAACAAAAAAACAAAATAAAAAAATAAAACTGCACCCACGGTTATCCATGTGGTTTGTAAACAACCAAAGCTCCAGTAAGAAATAGAAAAAAAGTCCTTTTCTTTTAATTCTGAGTCACTACGACCAGGATTGTAGAGGCAGTGTGTTCAACTGTTTCCATCCCGAGTTTTTTTTTTTCTTCTTCTTCTTCTCCTTTGCCCCTGTGTAAATGAAAACCTCTTTGAAGCTATTTTGTTTTTTTTTTTTTTTTTTTTTTTGTTTCCATTTTTTTGAAATCTTCTGAGGAAAAAGAAATTTTGTTATCAGCACGGGTTTGTAATTTTTTGGAATACATTCAATATTTTCTTAAGAAAAGAAAAGAAAAAAAAATACACACTTCACATGGTAATAATGAAACAAAAAAATTAAAAAAAAAAAAACAATTTAAGAAAAAAAATAACAAAAAAATTAAAAAACACAACAAAAATAGCAGCCCCAAGTGCTCATTATCTTAGTCCAAATACTTTTTTAAACTTTGTATATAATGTATATATTCCATATATATATTTTTATTTAAAAAAAAAAACAAAGAAAACTCGTCATTATCAAATTGCAACAACGAATAAGTAACACAATATGCTAACATGTCATGCACCGTTCTGTGCGCTCGCACGTTAAGATGCTGTTTTTTTTTTTTTTTTTTTTGTTGGTTTTTTTATTCCAGAGTCAGAAACTCGACACCTTTCATTCACAAGATCGAGAGCTGACAAAAGGCAACGTCATCACGCCCAGGGAACTGGACTAACTTTTCCGATGGATCACCCCTCCCCTCCTGCCCCGCCCAATTAGACTGAACTAGAAATATTTAAACTTACATACTTTACATACAATGTGCTGAGCACCGACACACATCGCATCCGCTCTTAAAAAAAGAGTTAATGTCTCAATGGCCATGCACCCTATCAAAGTTCTTAGGCACAAATGTGCATTCATACAAAAAAAAATTATATATATAGCACATACAAAATGAGTACCTGTAGTCTTAACTCATTTCTACGAACAGTAAATGAACACGTCCTTTGAAAACACACTCATTCAGATGCACACTCACCATCACCCCTCCGGATTCGTCCCGCCTTTCAGTCCTCACAGGACCGCAGACGGCGACGAGGCCGAGGGAAAGTCGCGTCCATCGCATCACGAGCGCAAAGCTAACATTTACAAACGAATGCGTGTTGTGGGTTTTTTTTTTTCTTCTTTCTGGGGATGAAGAGCTGGTGAGAGAAAGGATGTTTGTGCAGTTGCCCTTTCTCTCGTTCAGTCACACTCTCGACAGATCGAATATCCCCCCCCCCCGTTTGGAAAGGGACGCAGACGAACATGAACAGAAATTACTGTCTGAACTGAAAAAGTAAGACATAAATGGCCTCTTATGTTTCATACATCTTGGTAAGCAACGAAAAGAAAAACGAAACCAAAAAAATAAACATTGTGCAGACTGTATATTATTACCGACACACATCTTTCCACTCATACACATTCACAAAAATATTCTATTCACTTCTATATCTAACCCCATTTGCTGGATTTTTTTTGTGGTTTTTTGTTATTTTTTTTAGGCAAGTGCAAATCTTCAAGTTTTTTTTATACTCAATTTTTTTTTTCAATAGCTTTACTTTTTTTATATATAAATGTAAAAAAAAATGCTCAACAAGAGAAATATCAACAGTGTTTGTCTTTTGAGAAAGGATTTGCTCTCTGATAAGGTTTCAACTAAAAGGTCCCCCTGACTTTGAAAAGTTAACGTCCCGACCGTTCACCCCCCAGACTCGCTCGCCGCCTCCCCCCTTCCAGTTTACGTGCACACAGACGACGTGTGTGTACACACACACACACCGCGTGGGCACTGATTCCAAACACACACACACACGTAAAAAAAAAAAAAAGAAACTACTCAAATCCCATCTCAATAAAGTGCATTAGTTTAGAATAAGGTGCTTAATCTTTTGAGTGCCAGAGGATACCCCCATCCTAACCTC